>NC_081554.1:43736273-43878590 GCF_963082655.1 Stomoxys calcitrans | reverse complement strand
GTCTCCAGTCCAGTCTGCTGTGGCGTGGAACGTAGAGCGTGTGGCATAGAACTATTGCGTTATTATTATTCTTCCATTTGTTCTTCCTAGGAACGAACAAAAATGAAAACAAAACTTGGATATACTCCGCCGCGAAGTGGCCTTCTGATGATGGTGCTTTTACTAAAGAATCTAATGTGCAGTGTTGCCGTTGCTATACAAAAACTAAAACGGCTTTATATACTCGTAAGTGGGTTAAACCTTTTAATGCTATATTACACCCATGGATTCCATTTTCTCTAGAGGCAACATTGGACAAAATTTTTCACGAAATTTTCTTTATAAATAAAATTTTTATAAAATATTTCTAAAAAAAAAAAAAAATATTTCCAAGCGCCTCGATCTTCTGCGCTCATTCTAAAATCTCTGACACCAAGTTTCGATCTTTCCAACGGGCTTTTGGTCTTTCCGGTTTGCGTGTACCACCGTGTTTGCCTTCAAAAGACTTCTTTGCTGGAGCTTCTTCATCCATTCTGACAACATGACCTTGACAACACAGCCGTTGTATTTTGACACGGGTAACTATGCTATCGTCGTCATACAACTCGTGGTTCATACGACGCTTATAATCTTCATTAACGTAAACTGGTCCATATATTTTACGAAGAATCTTTCTCTCAAAAACTCTAAGCACTGCTTTCACAAGTACTCTTGCCTCGGAACCTTATAACAACACGGGTAGTATCAGTGTCTTGTATAGTGTAATCTTCGTCTGTCGAGAGGTGGCCTCGTTCCTAAACTGCCTTCATAATCCAAAGTATCATCTGTTTGCCAGTATTATTCTTCGCTTTATCTCAAAACTGGTGACATTCGTTTCGGTTACGGCGGTGCCGAGGTAGACAAAGTTACGGACTATCTCAAAGTTGTGGTTCCCAACTTTCTCCATTTTCTTTATCTGCTCGGTTGTGCAAGGCTTTTTGGGAGTTGAAACCATCCATTTCGTCTTATCTCCATTTACTGCCAGACCCATTTTCACTGACTCTCTTTCGATTCTTTCAAAGGCTGCAGTTACTACTTCCGGTGACCGACCTATGATATCGATATCATCGGCATAGGCGAGTAGCATGTGCTCTCTTGTGATTAGTGTGCCATATCTATTCACATCTGCATCTCGTATAATATTCTTCAGCAGGATATAAAAGAGATTACACGATAGGCTGTCTACTTGTCTGAAACCTCGTTTGGTATTAAATGGCTCCGAGAGATTCTTTCCTATTCTTACTGAGGAACGTGTTTCAGCAAGGATCATTCAGGAGAATCTTATAAACTTTGCAGGGACACCAAACTCAGACATGACTTGAAATACCTTTGAAAGTATAGGGCTATCGAAAGCGGTTTGTAGTCAACAAAGAGATGGTAAATGTTAATTTGTCCTTCTTGGGTGTTTTCCAGGCTTTGGCGCAGTGTGAATATCTGATCTATGGTGGATTTATCAGGTCTAAAGCCGCTTTGATAGGGCCCAATTATCTCATTGACTTTAGGTTTTAATCTTTCACATAGTACGCTCGAAAGTATCTTGTATACGATGGGGATAAGACTTATTCCTCTGTATTTGGCACATTCCGTCTTGTGTCCTGTCTTGTGTACGGGACATAGTATGCTGAGGTTTCAATTATCGAGTATGCGTTCTTCTAATCAGATTGTGCAGATAAGCTGATGTATACGCCTTATCAGCGTGTCGCCTCCGGTCTGAAATAGTTCAGCGGGTAACCCGTCGGCTCCTGCTGCCTTGTTGTTCTTTAGTCCGGTCACTGCTACTTGGACCTCATTATGACTAGGAGGTAAACATTCTATACCATCATCAGGGATTGGTTCTGCGGTATCCTCTTCGCCGCCAACTTCGGACACTAGGAGTTGGGTAAAATATTTTTTCCATATCCTCAGCATGCTATCTGTGTCAGTTACCAGATTTTCTTCACTGTCTCTGCAGGAGGATGTGCCTGCACCAAAGCCATCGCTTTGATGTTTAATTCTTTGGTAGAATTGCCGGACTTCATTCTGACTCCTGTACATCTCAATTCGCTCACACTCACGTCTTTCCATTTCCTTTTTCTTTCTGCGGAATAGATGTTTCTCTTCTCTCCTTTTCTTCCGATATCTCTCCTTTATCTGGCGCGTGATTGCAGGGTTGCTCTACATGCCGCATTCTTGGCTTCAGTAGCATCTCGACACTCTTGGTCGTACCATGAGTTTCTTGGGGGGAGGCTTCCGGTACCCAAGTATGGATTTCGCGGCATTTTCCATAGAGTGGGCAATAGTTTGCCACTGCGCCATTATGTCATCGGAACAAGGAGTGCTATCATCAAGCAGTTGGGTCAGTCGAGTGGAGTATTCCGCAGCCATTTGTTGTGTTTGCAGCTTTTCAATGTCCAGCTTCCGTGCAGTGTCAGATCGTACTTTCCTCACCATATTCAAACGGGTGCGAACCTATGCTGCAACAAGGTTATGATCCGAATCAATATTAGCTCCACGGATCGATCGTACATCTAACACGCTGGATGAATGCCTTCCATCCATCACAACGTGATCAATTTGGTTCCTCATTTTTTGATCGGGTGGCAGCCATGTGGCTTTGTGAATATTTCAATATTGAAATCTGGTGCTACTAACTACCATGTTTTTTGCCGCGGCAAAATCTGTCAGCCTCAACCCATTATCGGACGTTATCTCGTGGAGGGTGAACTTTCCGAATGTTGGACCAAAAATGTCTTCCTTTCCTATCTTCGCATTAAAATCTCCCAGAACGATTTTAATATCATGGGCGGGGCAGCAGTCACATTCTCTCTCTAGGCGCTCATAGAAAATATCTTTGATCTGCTCGTCTTTGTCTTCCATCGGGGCATGGGCCCAAATAAGGCTGATGTTGAAGAATTTGGCTTATATGCAGATTGTGGCTAGCCTCTTATCCACCGGAGTAAAGCTGGAGACATGGGCGGGTCAGCGGTCATATTCTCTCTTTAGGCGCTCGTAGGAAATATCTTGGGTCTGCTCGTCTTTGTCTTCCGTCGGAGCATGGGCACAAATAAGGCTGATGTTGAAGAATTTGGCTTTTATGCGGATTGGAGCTAGCCTCTCATTCACCGGAGTAAAGCTGGAGACATGGGCGGGGCAGCGGTCATATTTTCACTCTCTAGGCGCTTGTAGAAAATATCCTTGGTCTGCTCGTCCTTGTCTTCCGTCGGGGCATGGGCACAAATAAGGCTGATGTTGAAGAATTTGGCTTTTATCCGGATTGTGGGTAGCCTCTCATCCACCGGACTAAAGCTTGAGACAAGATATTTCAGTCTCCAACTAAGCACAAATTCACAGCCAAATTCATGCCCCATGTTATGGCAGCTATAGCATAGTTCGTCACCGTTTGGTGTTGTAGTGACGCAATTCCCAGTCCATCGCACTTCCTGTTAGGCGGTTATATCTGCCTTGTACTTCTCTCACACAGCCGCCAACGCGTATACTGCACCTTCTCTATAAAGAGTGCGGACATTCGAGATGCAGATCCGCAAATCATGGTCCCTGCGTAGGTCGTAAACGTTGGGGGGGGGTCTGTTTTTACTTTTCCTTTGTTTCTCGAGGTAGTTCTCATAGTTTTCCGGGGTCGAATTACTGGCCCAGCGCCCCAACCGCATGAGTTTTGTGGAATTGCACATGTATCCCTCGTTGTGGCGAGCCGGTTGCTCCAAGCTGGCCTCCAGTTGCTCCTAACCTGGGAACAGAGGCTGATGTCGGCCATTGGTTATTTGAAGGCGCCAATAACTCGCCTTGTCATCTCGGGTATCATTGGCACTCAGTATTTAATTAAGAGCCAGTGCCACCTGACTCCTCACTGAGACTCTCCTCTCGAAAATCGCTGACTGCCCGCGGTCGCATTTGCAGCTACTTCGCATAAACACGGAGCTTTCTACCATCTACAACCTCTGGACGCACCCGATAACTTTCAGCTAAGCTTTCCGTGGTAACGATGGACACCACACAAATCGGAGCTCAAAGTTCCAGCCTGTGTGGTGCTCATAGTTATCCCGTGTGGGCCGAGATAACTATGTAATGCACAGCAAACCGAAAATTAGGATATGTCAATGTATTTCTTATGGAAACGAAGTACCGGCCTTTCAATGAAATTTTTTCTTAAGATAAAATTATAAAAAACAAGTAAGAGCGTGCTAAGTTCGGCCGGGCCGAATCTCATATACCCTCCATCATGGATCGCACCTGTCGAGTTTTTTGCGCAGTATCTCTTTTTAGGCAATCAAAGAATAATGAATATGGACGGAGGAGGAGGTGGAGCTATATCAAGTTATAGTCCGATTCGGGCTCAAGAAGCAAAATCGGGAGATCGGTTTATGTGGGTTCTGTGTCAATCTATAGATCGATTCAGACCATATTGCACACGTATGTTGAAGGCCATGGGAGAAGCCGTCGTACAAAATCTGTGCCAAATCGGATGATAATTGCGCCCTCTAGAGGCTCAAGAAGTCAAGACCCAAGATCGGTTTATATGGCAGCTATATCAGGTAATGGACCGATTTGGACCAAATTTCGCACATTTTTTTGGAGGGGTATCAAAATACTATGTGCGAAATTTCAGTCAAATCGGACGAGAATTGCGCCTTCTAAAAGCTCAAGAAGTCAGGACCCAAGATCGGTTTATATGGCAGCTATACCAGGTTATGAACCGATTTAAACCATACTTAGCACAGTTGTTGGAAGTGATGTTAAAACACTATGAGCAAAATTTCAGTCAATTCGGACGAGAATTGCGCCCTCTAGAGGCTCAAGAAGTCAAGACCCAAGATCGGTTTATATGGCAGCTATATCAAAACACGTACCGATTTGGCCCATTTACAATCCCAACCGACCTACACCAATAAGAAGTATTGGTGCAAAATTTCAAGCGGCTAGTTTGCTTTCGACATACGGACGGACAGACGGAAGGACAGACGGACGGACATGGCTAGTTCGACTTAAAATGTCACGACGATCAAGAATATATATAATTTATGGGGCCTTAGACGCATATTTCGAGGTGTTACAAACAGAATGACGAAATTAGTATACCCCCATCCTATGGGTATAAAAATTCCATGAAATTCTCAAAAATTTTTAAAATTTCAAAATTTTAAATAAAAAATTCTCCAAAAACAAACTATGAATGAAATTTCCTCCAGAGGCAAAGTTTGATGAAATTTTTCCTTTTTCATTATTTTTCAAAGATGGCAACCCTAATGTATTGTAGTGTTTTTGCAGTCGTTATTGTTGCTGTTCCCTTTCCTGTTGATGTTTATTTACCTGTTGTACTTTAAGAGGCGAGAAAAGTAAACGTTATGAAAACCAATATTTATTTAACAAATCATAAATACAAACCAATGAATGAATACAGGCACGTAGACGAATATCGACATGCTTAAGGATTGATACAAGTTCTTTTACAATACATTAGGTTGTCGTACTCGATGTATAGTGGACAAAAGGAAGCTAGATATGAGGTATTTGTGGAATATCATTACAGTTTGTTCTAAATTCAAAACAAAAAATTCTGTAGAAAAATATGTTCTGAAAATTGCTAAAAAAAAATTTTAATTAAAAAAATATTTAAAAATTTGGCAAAATTAAAAAACAAAAACAAAAATGTGGCAAAATGTCTATGGGAATAAAATGATGGTTACATATTCCTGCAGGAATGAGGTAAGTTTGAAGAAAAGGGTGCGGACTCTTAACCGACCCATGTCAATATGGACATACTACTAAACCAATGTTTCAATGTCTCATCAATTTCTTCACATGCGCTTCACACACTGGAACTTGCAGCACCAATTCTGCATAAGTGTGTCCCGTAACGATACAGAAAGCCATACTGACCTCCTTCCTAATTTCTCTTAAAAATAGCCTCGACTTCTTACGGTCTGGATACGGCCGTAGGATTTTCGTTGTACTTCCGACTGTTATTGTGGGTCCTATGGCATAAAGATTAGAGAGAAAGTACCACATACACTCCACAGGGTGGGAGACCACCATAAATAATCTACTTACGGATACTGAATAAGGAGGGATTTGAACCCTCTGCTACAAAGACGATGTTATGATACTTGTAAGGGGTAAGGATCCGAATGAGCTTTGCAGAAAAGCCGAAAGGGTCTTGGAGATAGCATACGACTGGGATAGACCTAGGGGTCTCAATGTTAACTCAGAGAAGTCTGTAATCTGCCTGTTCACGAGGAAGACAAAAATGGACTAATTGGACACACCATGTTTCCTCAACAATGCTATTTCGATATCTGACAAGGTCATATGCTAGGAAGTGATTGGAAGTGTCACCTTCAGAAGCATATTGAGAAGATGTTGGACACTATGTAAACGACCCTAGGTTGAAATGGGGCCCGAATCCGAAGATAGTCTACTAGCTTTACAGGAGCGTGATTGGACCAGTACTTACGCCTGGGTAGTTTGGTGGAATGCTATGGAGAAAAAGTGCAACATAAGGACCATACAACAGGCTCAGAGAACATGTTGTCTTGGCATAGACTGAGCGATGAGGATCACGCCCGCTTGAGCACTTGAGACCCATCGGCAAGCAGAAGCGAAACAGCCACTGCCACTATGACACTTAGGTTAGGTTGAAAAGAGGGTGCAGATATTAATCCGCCCCATGCCACTATAGACATACATCTAAGCCAGTAATCGGCTCTAAAAAAAAGTAACCTCGAAAAATAAAATCTAAGTTAGGAATTCCAAAATCCTTGTAGTTTGTTTTCCATGTCACGCCCCTAAGTTGGTTCATGTCTGGTATTGTGTCTCCACCCAAGTGCCAGTATCTGTTAGACGCGAAAGCCGGGAAATGACAAAGGAAATGCTCCAACGTCTTATCATCTTCCCCGCATGCCCTACACGTGCTCGTAGTCCTATGTGTTCCGTTATAATACCAATAGCTATACTGACCTCCTGCTTGCTTCCTTTCAGTAATAGCCTCCCCTTTGCACGATCTGGATCCCCCCATAGGATTTACGCCGTCCTACCGACCGTTTCGATGTTCCACAATGTTACATCCGCATTCGTCGCCCAATCCCTTAACTCGGACTGCGTCGACCCGAAAGGCTTCGGGTTAACCAAGTTTAATGACGGCAGTCCTCTAGCCTTCACCGCCAAATCGTCTGCCCTTTCATTTCCCCTTACTCCTTTATGTCACTGCACCCAAACGATGCGGATTTTGCCATTCTCAGAGAAGGCGTTAATCTCCTTCTTACACTGCAAGAGTGTTCGTGACCTTACCGTCCTGGTTGTTATTGCCCTTATGACAATTTTATCGTCCGTAAAGATGTTCACACTCGACGTCCTCGCGTTAGCACCACACCACTTCACGCAGAACCATAGTATGGTCAGGCAGTCTAAAACAGATCTCAGTCCCTGGTTTCTCAATGTAAACCCCCCGGGCCCTCTCTGTCCTCTAGCTTTGATCCACCCGTGTAACATGATCTTCCAGATGGCAATACTAAGGTTCCGTCAATCTAAGACTTTGCCGATGGCAACAGTGCCACGCACTCGACTTCAAGGTTCATCTCAGGTATCCGATCGGAAATCTCTTTTATTCCTTCCAGGTTTCCTATCGTCGTCTCGATTATACCGCAACGGTATGAGCTGCTCCCATCCTCAATCCATTCTTCCATCGCCTTAAGTCTCATAGCCGCAGTGGCTGCCTCACACTTAATCTGTATGTCAATGGGTCGGATATCTAGAATAGTCTCCAGTGGCCTAGTGGGGGTAGTCCTCATTGCTCCGCCTATGCCAAGACAACATGTTCTCCGAACCTGTTGTATTGTCCTTATGTTGCACTTTTTCTCCATAGCAGTCCACCAAACTACTGAGGCGTAAGTAGGGATAGGTCTAATCACACTCCTGTAGAGCCAGTGGACTATCCTCTGTTTCATGCGCCATTTCGAGCCCACGGCCCTTCTTCATAGTGCCCAACATTTGTGAGCCTTCTCAGTACGCTCTTGATTCAGTTTCCTGTCCAAGATCACACCTAAGTATTTGACCTTGTCAGGTATCGAAATCGTCTTATTGAGAAAACATGGTGCGTTAAATTGGCTCACCTTCGTCTTCCTCGTGAACAGGCATATTTCAGTCTTCTCTGGGTTTACATTGAGACCTCTGGGACTAGCCCTGTCATATGCCATTTACAAAACCCTTTTGACCCTTCTGCATAGCTAGTTCGGATCCTTAGGTCCGGGTCTAAGGACCGGGTCTAAGGACCGGGTCTAAGGACCGGGTCTAAGGACCGGGTCTAAGGACCGGGTCTAAGGACCGGGTCTAAGGACCGGGTCTAAGGACCGGGTCTAAGGACCGGGTCTAAGGACCGGGTCTAAGGACCGGGTCTAAGGACCGAGTCTAAGGACCGGGTCTAAGGACCGGGTCTAAGGACCGGGTCTAAGGACCGGGTCTAAGGACCGGGTCTAACGGCCCGGTCTACCCAGTACTGGTCTAAGTATTGGATCAGAGTGTCGGTCCTCACATTGTTAAAAGACCCTCGATATCAATGCATACCGCCAGTGTGTACCTTTTGGCATCGAAGGATTCTTTTAATTTATGCACAACCTCCTGCAGGTGCGTTAAATTGGCCCACCTTCGTCTTCCTCGTTATCAGGCATATTTCAGTCTTCTCTGGGTTAACATTGAGACCTCTGAGTCTAGACCAGTCATATATCATAACAAGACCCTTTTGGCCCTTCTACATAGCTCGTTCGGATCCTTAGGACCGGGTCTAAGGACCAGTCTCTAAGGACCGGGTCCACCCAGTACTGGTCTAAGGATTTGGTCAGAGTGTCGGTCCGCACATTGTTAAAAGCCCCCGCGATGTCAATGCATACCGCCAGTGTGTACCTTTTGGCATCGAAGGATTCTTCTATTTTATGCACAACCTCGTGCAGGGCAGTCTCCACCGACCTTCCCTTGACATAGGCATACATCCCAACTAACCTACTAAAGAAATTTTAATGCAAAATTTCAAGCATCTAGCTCTACTCCTTCGAAAGTTAGTGTGCTTTCGACTGACAGACGGACGGACGGACATGGCTAAGTCAACTAAGAATGTCATGACGAACAAAAATATGTTGGGTCACAGATCAATATTTCGATGTGTTACAAACGAAATGACGAAATTAGTATACCCCCATCCTATGCTAGGGGTTATAAAAAAACAAGTAAAAGCGTGCTAAGTTCGGCCGGGCCGAATCTTATATACCCTCCACCATGGATCGCATTTGTCGAGTTCTTTTCCCGGCATCTCTTCTTAGGCAAAAAAAGGATATAAGAAAAGATTTGCTCTGCTGTTAGAGCGACATCAAGATATGGTCCGGTTTGGACCACAATTAAATTATATGTTGGAACCTGTGTAAAATGTCAGCCAATTCGAATAAGAATTGCGCCCTTTGTGGGCTCAAGAAGTAAAATAGAGAGATCGATTTATATGGGAGCTGTATCGGGCTATATACCGATTCAGACCATAATAAACACGTATGTTAATGGTCAGGAGAGAATCCGTCGTACAAAATTTCAGCCAAATCGGATAATAATTGCGACCTCTAGAAGCTCAAGAAGTCAAGACCCAAGATCGGTTTATATGACAGCTATATAAGGTTATGGACCGATTTGAACCATGCTTGGCACAGTTGTTGGATATCGTAACAAAACACGTCGTGCAAAATTTCATTCCAATCGGATAAGAATTGCGCACTCTAGAGGCTCAAGAAGTCAAGACCCCAGATCGGTTTATATGGCAGATATATCAGGTTATGGACCGATTTGAACCATACTTGGCACAGTTGTTGAATATCATAACAAAACACGTCGTGCAAAATTTCATCCCAATCGGATAAGAATTGCGTACTCTAGAGGCTCAAGAAGTCAAGACCCAGATCGGTTTATATGGCAGCTATATCAGGTTATGAACCGATTTGAACCATACTTGGCACAGTTGTTGGATATAATAACAAAACACGTCGTGCAAAATTTCCAATTCCAATCGGATACGAATTGCGGACTCTAGAGGCACAAGAAGTCAAGACCCAAGATCGGTTTATATGGCAGCTATATCAAAACATGGACCGATATGGCCCATTTACAATACCAACCGACCTACACTAATAAGAAGTATTTGTGCAAAATTCAAGAGGCTAGCTTTACTCCTTCGGAAGTTAGCGTGCTTTCGACAGACAGACGGACGGACATGGCTAGATCGACATAAAATTTCACGACGATCAAGAATATATATACTTTATGGGGTCTCAGACGAATATTTCGAGTAGTTACAATCAGAATGACGAAATTAGTATACCCCCCATCTTATGGTGGAGGGTATAAAAAATATCTCAGAACTATTCAATACCAAACGAGGTTTCAGACAGGGAGTCATATTATTTGGCGACCTTTTTATTTATCTTGGTGGAGAAGATTATATGAGATACAGGTGTGAATAGGTATGACACTCTATTCGCAAAATCCCACATGCTGCTCACCTATGGCGTCAAAATGGGCATAATGGGTCGGTCATGCCGCATTTGAAAGTCGACATTATTGAAATGGGTGAGTCATCCGCAGCAGCAACTGCAGCCTTTGGAAAGATCAAGGAAGAGTCAATTGAAGTGGGTCTAGCAGTAAGCGGAAATAAAACAAAGTGGATATTATCAGCGTTTAAAACGACCTGCGAACTCGGGAGGTTGGGAAACTTTTTCTCTTAGAACTCTTGAACTATATGATCTAAAACACATTCAAAACTTATTTTATACTATCTATCTATTCTTGAGAAACCACTTAATGTACATAATAAGCCAATTTTTTATTTAATTTAATATAAAGAAGAAACTTTCTACAACCCCCGCTTTCCGATTCCATTAAAAACAGTTTTATCAACGGCTGACCTAAGCAAATGCTCGCGATTTTCAATACTTCCCACTTTTATTTGACAATTTCCCAGTTTACTTACATACGTTACGGCCTGCAAACACAATAAGATGCGCTCACGCACACGTGCATCTCACGTCAATGCGCCTGGCCTACCTATGACGAATGATTGCCTACTGATGACCAGGACCAACACACTGCAGGAAGGAACAGACTCTCATGGTCGGCAAGGCTGTAAAAAGAAGAAAACAAAAATTAAAATAAAACCTTCAGGTTTCTTAACTCATACATAAGCTTATGAATGCCTGGCGTAGTTGTGTAAATATTCGCCATGCTCTCTTGCCTCTCACTCTCGAAAACGCTTGGTCAACAATGAGTTCTTATGGACATATTATGGTTGTTGGTTGGTTAGTATGTTGCGGCAGGATGACGACTGGTTGGTTGGTCAATGCAAGCCTCCATGGGCAGTGTGACAGAAAACAATACGGATGCGTTAGCTTTGAACAGTGGTTATACATGAAAAAAATTACATTCATAACAAGTAAAAGAGTATTAAGATAGGCTAAGCGGATTCTTATAAACCCTCAACTCTAAGCATTCTTTATCATAGGATGGGCGGTATGCTAAGTTCATCATCACGTTTGTAAATGCAAATTTGCCCATGAACATTCCATTATGGAACTGGGCCAAACTGCTCACAAATCAATGAGTGCTGTCCGATTTAAGATCAATGACAAGGGACTTTCTTTTTATTGCCATGTCCGAAAGGCGTGCCGCAGAGCGACACCTCTTTGGGGAGAAGTTTTTACAATGCAAAGTACCCCACAAATGTAGCCACCATTAGGAGCGGATAACCAGCGCTGAAAATTTTTCTGATGTTCCTGCCAGGATTCGAACCCAGGCGTTCAGCATCATAAGCTAACCTCTGCGCTACGGTGGCCTCCTCACGTTTGTAGCACCTTGGAATATTGATCTGAGAACCAACAAAGAATACGTATTCTTGATCGTCTTGACATTCTAAGTCGATTTAGCCCTATCCGTCCGTTTGTCGAAAGCAAGCAAACTTTCGAATGGCGCTTGAAGGCGCTTGAAACTTTGCAAGAATACTTCCTATTAGTGTGAGTCGGTTGGGATTGTAACTGTTTTGACATAGCTGTCATAAAAACCGATCCTGGATCTTGCACGGATAAAAATAATTTTGAAAAACAACAACTTTTGTTGAAAAATCAACTACAAAATTTGTTAATTTTCCTGCAACAATTCAAATTAAAATTTTAGTAACCCAAAGTACAAATTGGTTGTCAGCAATCATTCGCTTAGCAAGCCAAAAAATTATTTGTATTCTCAACAACAAGGTTTGTACATAGTTTGTTGAGCTCAAAACATTACAAAATATTAGTTGGTGGGTCGTAGATTTGCCATTTAACACAAATTTTTCTTATGTATGTTGAGCAAATCTTCCTTGCCTACCAAAAACTATGTCATAAAACAAATTTGTTGAAAATTCTTAAAATTTCAATGATTTTCCCAGCCAAGCATTTCAACAACTACCGAAAATTGTTGTCTCTTTTCACACACAAATAAAGTTTTTTGCATTTTTCTTGCAGGGCTTTTTTTCCTGTGTGAATTCTTGAGCCTCTAGAGGGCGCAATTCTTATCAGATTTCGCTGAGTTTTATTTTGAGTTCCAACAAATGTGCCTAGTCTATGGTCTAAATCGATTCATAACTTGATATAGCTCACATATAAACCGATGTGGGATTTTGAATTCTTTAGCCGCTAGAGGGCGCAATTGCTTACCGATTTAGCTGAAATTTAGCTTAAAGTGTTTTGGTTCAACCATCAACAACTGTGTCAAGTATGGTCTAAGTCGGTTCACAACCTGATATAGTTCCCATATAAACCGATCTCGGATCTTCACTTCTTGAGCCGCTAGAGGGCGCATTATTATGAAGTGTTGTTTTTTGACCATCATCAACTGCGCCAAATATGACCCATATCGGTTTAGTACCTGATATAGCTCTTATATAAAGCAATCCCCTCGATTTTCATCTAATTTCGCTGAAAATTATACAAAAATTTTTGCTATGACTTCCGACATCCGTGGCAAGTATGTTCCAAATTGGTCTATGTACTGATATAGGTCCCTTAAATGCCGATTCCCTGTTATGACTTCTTGAGACAGCCCGGCTGAACTTACCACGTTTTTATACCCACCACCGAAGGATGGGGGTATATTCATTTTGTCATTCCGTTTGCAACACATCGAAATATCCATTTCCGACCCTATAAAGTATATATATTCTTGATCAGCGTAAAAATCTAAGACGATTTAGACATGTCCGTCCGTCTGTCCGTCTGTCTGTTGAAATCACGCTACAGTCTTTAAAAATAGAGATATTTAGCTGACATTTTGCACAGATTCTGTTTTTGTCCATAATCAGGTTAAGTTCGAAGATGGGCTATATCGGACTATATCTTGATATAGCCCTCATATAGACCGATCCGCCGATTTAGGGTCTCAGGCCCATAAAAGCCACATTTATTATCCGATTTTGTTGAAATTTAGGACAGTGAGTTGTGTTAGGCCCTTCGACATCCTTCGTCAATTTGGCTCAGATCGGTTCAGATTTGGATATAGCTGCCATATAGACCGATCCTCCGATTTAGGGTCTTAGGTCCATAAAAGCCACATTTATTATCCGAGTTCGCTGAAATTCGGAACAGTGAGTTGTCTTAGGCCCTTCGACTTCCTTCGTTAAATTGGCCCAGATCTGTTCAGATTTGGATATAGCTGCCATATAGACCGATCCTCCGGTTTAGGGTCTTAGGCCCACAAAAACCACATTTATTATCTGATTTTGATGAAATTCGGGACACTGAATTGTGTAAGGCCCATCGGCATCCTTCGTTAATTTGGCCCAGATCGGTCCAGATTTGGATATAGCTGCCATATAGATCGATCCTCCGATTTATGGTGTAAGGCCCATAAAAGCCACATTCATTATCCGATTTTGCTGAAATTTGGGACAGTGAGTTGTGTTAGGCCCTTTGACATATTTCTTCAATGTGGTCCAGATCGGTTCAGATTTGGATATAGCTGCCATATAGACCGATTTTTTGATTTATGGTTTTGGGCCCATAAAATGCTCATTTATTGTCGGATGTCGCCGAAATTTGGAACAGTGAGTTAAGTTAAGCCCCTTGACATACTTCTGCAATATCGCACAGATCGGTCCAGATTTGGATGCAACTTCCATAAAGACCGATATCTAGGTTTTAGGTTTTGGGGCCATAAAAGACGCATTTATTGTCCGATGTCGCTGAAATTTAAGACAGTGAGTTTGGTTAGGCTCTTCGACGTCCTTCTTAAATTTTGCCCAGATCGGTCCAGTTTTGAATAAAGCTGTCATATAGACCGATCTCTGGATTTAAGGTTTAGGGCCCATAAAAGAGGCATTTATTGTCCGATTTTGCCGAAATTTGGGACAGTGCTTTGTGTGTTTATGCAACTTGGCCCAAATCGGTCCAGATTTGGATATAGCTGCCATGTAGACCGATATCTCGATTTAAGGCTTGGCCCCATAAAGGGCGTATTTATAATCTGATTTCACTGAAATTTGACACAGTGACTTATGTTCGGCTTTTCGACATCCGTGTCGTATATAGTTCAGAACGGTATGAGGTATATGAGTATAAGGTATGAGGTGGTGGGTATCCAAAGTTCGGCCCGGCCGAACTTAACGCCTTTTTACTTGTTGTTTATTTCTTCTTTCTACCTTCCGCCAAAGGATGAGGCAATATCAAATATATGTGCCTCCGTCCATCTGGCTGTCCGTTTGTCTTTGTCGATTTTTCTAAGAAGTAAAGCTAGGTGCTTCAAATTTAGCACAAATACTTCTTATTGGTGCAGGTCGGCTGGGATTGTAAATAGGTCAAATCGGTAAATTTTTTTAAAGGCTGCCATATAAACCGATTTTCCGATTCGACTTCTCGAACCTCTAAAGGGGTAAAATGTTTATCAGATTTGGCTGAAATTTTGTTTTATGACCTTTTCTATGGGAGGTAACCGTAGCGCAGAGGTTAGCATGTCCGCTTATGAGGCTAAACGTCTGGGCTCGAATCCCGGCGAGACCATGAGAAAAAAATGTCAACGTTGCTTTTCTCCTCCTATTGCGGGCAACATTTGTGAGATACTATGCCATGTAAAACTTCTCTCCAAAGAGTTGTCGAACTGTGGCACGCCTTTCGGGTTCGGCTATAAAAAGGAGGCCCCTTATCATTGAGCTTAAACTTGAATCGAACTGCACTCTTTGATATGTGAGAAGTTTGCCCCTGTACCTTAATGGGCAAAATTTGCATTTACCTTTTCTATGACATAGGTTAGGTTAGGTTGAAAAGAGGGTGCTGATATTAATCCTCTCCATGCCACTATGGACATACTCCTAAGCCAGTCAATCTCATGGCAGCCGGTTGTATGTACCGGATTGACCCGTTGAATTCCTTCATCGGCAAGGGCTGCCGCCTCAGTGTACCACACACTGCTACTACAACAACAACCTAAGCCAGTAATCGGCTTGCTTTGCGCTCTAAAATCAAAGTTAGGAATTCCGTGCTACTTACAAAGTCCTTAATTGTTGTCTATGCCACGCTCTAAGCTGGTTATCTGTCAGCCGCGAAAGCCGGGCAATGGCGTTAAAAATGCTCCAACGTCACATCATCTATGACATACAACAGATGCGCAAAGTATGGTCCGAATCGGTCCAAACTCTGATAAAGGTCCCACTTAAACCAATCTCCCTATCATACTTCTTGAGCCTCTATAGGACGTAATTCTTATCCGATTTTGCAGAAATTTTGAACTATGACTCCTATGACATGCAACAGTTGTGCCAAGTATGGTTTGAATTGGCTCAAAATGTAGCTGATGTAGCTCCCATAAGAACTGATCTCGCGATTGTACTTCTTGACACTCTAGAGGGAGCAATTCTTATTTAATTTGGCTGAAACGCACCGTAGCGCAGAGGTTAGCATGTCCACCTATGACTCTGAACGCCTGGGTTCGAATCCTGGCGAGACCATCAGAAAAAAAAATTTTAACGGTGGTTTTTTCCCCTCCTAATGCTGGCAACATTGGTGAGGTACTATGCCATGTTAAACTTCTCTCCAAAGAGGTGTTGCACGGCGGCACGACGTTCGGACTCGACTATAAAAAGGAGGCCCCTTATCATTGAGCTTAAACTTGAATCAGACTGCACTCATTAATATGTGAGAAGTTTGCCCCTGTTCCCTAGTGGAATGTTCATGGGCAAAATTTGCATTTGAAATTCTTCTATGACTTTCAAAATACACGCCAAGTGTGGTCTGTTTTGGTCTAGCTCCCATTAGAGCCGATCTCCCGATTGCATTTCTTGAGCCACTATAAGGCGCTGTTTTTTTTCTGATTTGGTTGTCATTTTGGACAATGACTTCTGCTTTGACCTTCACTTTACTTGCCAAATATGGTTTTAGTCTGTTCGTAACCTGATACAGCTTCCATACTATAAACCGATCTCCAGATTTTCCATTCTGCCGTCTGTCGAAATCAAGATAGCGGTCGAACGCATAAAGCTAGCCGCTTGAAATTTTGCACAGATACATCTCATTAAGGTAGGTCGTAGGAGATTGCAAATAGACCATATCAGTTCAGATTTATAGCTCCCATATAGACCGATCTTCCGATTTGACATCTTGAGCACCTAGAAGCCGCAATTTCTCTTCTGATATTTTTGTCTTTCGACCACTGTTTCTTCGTTGATTTTCTGTCCTGAGGTTCACTTCGAGCATGGGGATGCTGCATTGTTCGATTTTTCGCTTGCCCATTCGACCGTCTGTCTGTCTGTCCGTCCGTCTTTCTGTCCAACCACTCGTTCTGTGTGTAAGTTCTTATTAATGCTGTTGATATTGGCTGGATGTTGACTGCCTTGCTTGGTCACATTTTTATCTTTTGAGGAATATTATGGAAACACGCAATGTCTGAGCAAACACAGGCTCACACACATTTCTTTCTTTGGCGTATGTCCGCCGCCTGTTGTCGTGGACTGTTTCCAGCAGCAATAAGCGGCAGCAGCAGCTTTAGCGGCAGCTTAATGGAAAATAGTGTGCTTTTTCATTCCACATTAGGTTTGGGCTCTGAAACCAAGAGCCACAGTTTGGACACGGAACCTTTTCGTGTGCTGTCGAGAAGGGATTCTCAAACATAAACAGCAGCGGACTAAATATCCAAGTCAGGCCTGATGTTATAAGGGGAATAAGCCGATAAACAATTTCTTTGCCTCTCACACACAAAACTATTGTTGTTGTATTGCAAAGGGAGTATTTTTAGACCTGTGGTGCATAGATGAGGTATCATTGGCTCTTTCAGTGTAAAAGTAAGGTAATGTAAGAGTGGCAGTCCTTTTCGGACTCACTTAGACAATTTTAAGTCCATTGTGATACCACAGTAGCGACAGACCAAGGCCTCTGGTGGGAATCGAACCCACGACCCCCTTTCTGGTAATCCGAGCACGCTACCAACTCAACTTTAGGAATTTTAAGCACATTAGTAAATTTTTCGTAATAAAAATTTCAATAGGTTTAAATTCCAATGGAAGTGGAAACTTTTCAGTGTCCAACTGGTACTAGTATTTGGTTAAGATGTCGAACCAGCCTGACCAGACTTTAAACCAATACAGTGTTTACCATTATTAACCGAAAATTGCAACCCTCTTCAGCAAGGCATACGAACTAGGCGCCTACAAATTCTAAGAAGTTTTGCCCAAGAAACCAGGGATCTAAAATCAACATCGATTTCCAGTTTTTATACCCTCCACCATAGGATGGGGGGTATACTAATTTCGTCATTCTGTTTGTAACTACTGAAAATATTCGTCTGAGACCCCATAAAGTATATATATTCTTGATCGTCGGGACATTTTATGTCGATCTAGCCATGTCCGTCCGTCCGTCTGTCTGTCTGTCGAAAGCACGCTAACTTCCGAAGGAGTAAAGCTAGCCGCTTGAAATTTTGCACAAATTCTTCTTATTAGTGTAGGTCGGTTGGTATTGTAAATGGGCCATATCGGTCCATGTTTTGATATAGCTGTCATATAAACCGATCTTGGGTCTTGACTTCTTGAGCCTCTAGAGTGCGCAATTCTTATCCGATTAGAAAAAAATGTTGCACCACGTGTTTTGTTATGATATCCAACAACTGTGCCAAGTATGGTTCAAATCGGTCCTCAACCTGATATAGCTGCCATATAAACCGATCTTGGGTCTTGACTTCTTGAGCCTCTAGAGGGCGCAATTCTCATCCGATTAGAAAAAAAATTTGGCACCACGTGTTTTGTTATGATATCCAATAACTGTGCCAAGTATGGTTCAAATCGGTCCTCAACCTGATATAGCTGCCGTATAAACCGATCTTGGGTCTTGACTTCTTGAGCCTCTAGAGTGCGCAATTCTTAGCCGATTGGAATGAAATTTTGCGCGACGTGTTTTGTTATGATATCCAACAACTGTGCCAAGTATGATTCAAATCGGTTCATAACCTGATATAGCTGTCATATAAACCGATCTTGAGTCTTGACTTCTTGAGCCTTTAGAGGGTGCAATTCTTATCCGATTTGAATGAATTTTTGCACGACGTGTTTTGTTATGATATCCAACAGCTGTACGAAGTATGATTCAAATCGGTTCATAACCTTATATAGCTGTCATATAAACAGAGACTTGACTTCTTGACCCTCAAGAGGGCGCAATTCCTATCCGATTTGGCTGAAATTTAGCATGACGTATTTTATTATGACTCTCAACAACTGTGTCAAATATGCTTCAAATCGGTTCATAACCTGATATAGCTGTCATATAAACCAATCTTGGATCTTGACTTCTTGAACCTCTAGAAGTCGCAATTATTATCCGATTTGCCTGAAATTTTATACGACGGATCCTCTCATGACCATCAAAATACGTGTTTATTATGGTCTGAATCGGTCTATAGCCCGATACAGCTCCCATATAAATCGATCTCTCTATTTTACTTCTTGAGCCCCCAAAGGGAGCAATTCTTATTCGGTCCAAACCGGACCATATCTTGATATCGCTCTAATAGCAGAGCAAATCGTTTCTTATATTCTTTTTTGCCTAAGAAGAGATGCCGGGAAAAGAACTCGATAAATGCGATCCACGGTGGAGGGTATATATATGGAGGGTCGAACTTAGCACGCTTTTACTTGTTAATGATAAAATTGGATTTTTTTCTGGGAACAAAAGAAAAATTGTCGTTAAAAACGAAAAAAGATTTTGATTTTGGAGCAATAGTTTCTTGGGCAAAAAACTTTTAGAATTTGTCGGAGATTAAGATTTTGTTAACAGCATGGAGTGTTTCTGGCGCTTATTAATTGACCCACCCTTGTAAACATTTATGCAGAATTTAAGGGAAACTTTCTTACCACGATATGTAAGAAAGCCTTTCATTATTTACATCCCTCATTTTTAAAAGGCCTTCTTGCACCAGACCTTCTAATATACGCCTCTGGCTTACAACAACAACTGTTCATTTTACCGATCACATACATACGGAAACTTTTGTACAAACTTGTGGCGAATGGTTATAGATCGATGCAACTGCATTAGCAACTACAACAACAACAAGCACAACAATGAACTTCTGGTTAAAGAATAGGAATGTGAATTATTTTCGTTGTTGTAATTGTTGTCTCTGCTTGCTGTTGTAGTTGTTGTTGTTATTGTGAAACGGTTGCTGTCATTGTCCAAGAGGTGGTATGATAAATAAAAGTTCGGTGACTTATGATGTCTGAGGAATTTTGAATAAAAATTTGAAATGAAGGATGACAAGGAAATCGTAACGAAATCACTACCTGATTAATTGTAGCCTGCATCGGTGTTGGGTAAAAGCTTGTTAAGTTCGGTTGGGCCGAATCTTATGTACCCTCCACCATAGATCGCATTTGTCAAGTTCTTTGCCCGGTATCTCAAACAATGGATAATGGATAAGAATTCATATGCTATTGGAGCTATAACAGGTAATGGACTGATTCGTAGTAAACTTGGTTTGGAAACCATAGAGGAGGTAGTTGAGGAAAATATGAACCAAATCGATTAAAAATTGCGCCTTATAGGGGCTAAAGCAGTAAAATCTGGAGATCGGTTTATATGGGAGCTATATCAGGTTATAACCAGATTCAAACCATACTTGACACGTACGTTTAATATCAAGGGAGAAATCATCATTGTTTTAAATTTCAACCAAATCGGATAAAAATTGCGCCCTCTATTGGATCAAGAAATATAATCGGGAGATCGGTTTACACGGCAGCTATATCAGGTGATGAACCAATTTGAACAATTTTTGGAACAGTTATTAAAAGTCAAAACAAAATACCTCATGTGAAATTTCAACCAAATCGGAAAAGAATTGCCCCCTCTACAGTCGAATCGGATAAGAAATGCGCCCTCAAGAAGTAAAGATTCAAGATCGGTTTGTATGGCAGCTATACGAGGTTATGAATCGATTTGAACCATTCTTGGCCCAAGTCAAAACAAAATACCTCATTCAAAATTTCACCCAAATCGGATATGAATTGTGCCCTCTAGAGGCTCAAGAAGTCAAGATCGATACTATCGTTAATTTCCCGTCGTCTTTATTTCAAACGAAAATGAGAAGTTAAAATCAAGAGATCGATTTATATAGAAGCTATATCAATGTACAGACCAAATAAATACAAAGTTCATAAAATCAGTTGAAAATCATGAGAGAAATCATTATACACAATGTTAGTCAAATTGGATGAAAATTGCGCCCTCTATAGGCGCAAGAAGTCAAGATCCGAGATCGATTTGTATGGCAGCTATATCAGGTTATGAACCGATATGAACCATTCTTGGCACAGTTATTGAAAGTCAAAACAAAATACCTCATGCGAAATTTCAGTCAAATCGGATTAGGATTGCGCCCTCTAGAGACTAAAGAAGTCAAGATCCGAGATTGGTTTGTATGGGCTATTTCAGGTTATGAACCGATTTGAGCCATTCTTGGCAAAGTTACGGAGAGTCAAAATAAAATACCTATGGAGAAATTTTAGCCAAATCAGATAAAAACTGCGCCCTCTAGGGGCTAAAGAAATTGGACAATTCTCGGCTCAGTTAAATCAAAATACCTTATGCGAAATTTCAGTCAAACCGAATAAGAATTGCGCCCTCTAGAGGCTCAAGAAGTCAAGATTCGAGATCGGTATGTATGGAAGCTTTATTAGGTTATGAACTGATTTGGACTATTTTTCCCACAGTTATTGAAACTCTTTCCTTTAAAAAAGCAATGGTTTCGTTGCTTGTGGGGCACGTAGCGCCGTCTTGTTGAACTTTGTCCAGGTGGTATTAATCTGGGTAACATTTACTTTCAACAAGACGGCGCTACATGTCCCACAAGCAACGAAACCATTGCTCTTTTACGGAAAGAGTTTCCGATCATAGCTGCGCCTGTTATGGGCTCAAGCCCCTAAATCGGTACTTCGGTCTATACTGCAGATATATCTAAATAGGGTCCGATTTTATTCGATTAAGAACTTAACTCCAACTAAAAAAAATATTAATTATGTCTCGATAACACAATCCATTAAACGTTGCTGTTGGTCCAATCTTATTTTCAAAAAAATAAGGTCCAATGACCCCGCGGGACCATAAACTGCACAAACTGTAACACGTTGGGGATGAAGAGGTTTTTCAACAATAACTCTTCGTTGGTGTACAAAGTACAGGTCGAAATTTTCATCCGATCGTCTTCAAATTTGGCACGATCATCTTTTTGGCCCTAGAGACAAAGCCTATTGAAACTGGTAAAATTCGGTTCAGATTTGAATGTAGCTCCCATATATATGTTCGTCTGATTTAGACTAATATTGCAATAATGTGGTCATTTGTTAACCGGTTCACATAAAATTTGGCACCGATTCACATAAAATTTGACTCTCGGCATTGCCTAGAAATTCATAGAAATCCGTAATTTGTTCAGATATAGATCAGATATATATGCAGGATCATCCGATTTTCCTTTTTAGAACCTTTGTTCTCTAAATTTTGCACAATATTATTTTCTATGATTTTAGCTATGTGTGGCTGTTTTAGTTAAAATCTGTTAAGATTTAGATATAACTCCCATATATATTTTCATCCGATTTCGACTAATATTGCAATAATTTGGCGATTTGATAACTGATCCTTGCAACATTTTTCACTAAGATTACTCCCGTGACCCTTCTGATCAATGGTAGGTTAGGATAGGTTTAAGTGGCAGTCTGTCATCCGTAGACGTTTTCGTTCATTGTAATACCACAGGAACAGAAGAAGGAAAATGTCTTCTAGCTTCTACCGTTGAACCATCCAAATCGCTTTTAAAAACCCAACAACTTGCGAAAGTTCAAATCCGCTAAATCAGACAGGTTCTCAAATAAATGAAAACCTAAAGTGGAACTCCTTCTGACTGTGGCCTAATCCCTCTGATTAGGCAACATAGTTTTTAAATGCTCACATCCCCTTCTTTGTGACCATCTATCATTCGTTGTCCTTTGGGCCTAATCCTGAAAACTAAGCTTACATGTCGCTAGAAGCATACCCACAGATTCCAGTTTCCCTGGAATGTGTAGGGTAGTTCCTAGTCTCGCAAGCTCGTCCGCTTTACAATTCCCTGAAATATCTCTGTGGCCCAGCGCCCAGAAAAGATGAATTTTGAACTGTTCAGCCATCTCGTTGAGAGATCCGTTCTCCAGGGATTAAATGGCTGCCTGGCTGTCTGAGAAGATTTTTATGCCAATCGTCAGAATGACCTTATATCTTAGCCATTCCACCACTTCCTTAAGTGCAAGGATCTCCGCTTGATACACACTGCAGTGGTCGGTTAACCTTTTCGATATGACCAGTTCTAAATCTTTAGAGTACACTCCAAACCCCACTTGGTTGCCTAGTTTGGAACTATCCGTATAGATGTCTATGTAACTTCTATTGTATTACCAGGGATATCGTAATGCCAATCGGTTCTATCAGGAAAAGTTATACGGAACTTTTTATCAAAAAGCGGCTCAGGTAGGGTGTAATCCACACTGCCTGGAACATCGGACATTGTATTAAGGATAACACAGAGTCCGTAGCCGCCACATGACCAAAGAGAAAGCTCCCTTAACCTCACGGCAGTGGTCGCAGCAATGTCCAGAGGCATTATATGTAGAATTAAATTCAGTGCATCAGTTGGAATCGTCCTCAGTACGGCTGTAATGCACAAACAAATCATCATTTGGATCCGGTTGACTATAAAACAGAAGGTGGACTTTTGAAGCGCCGTCCACCAACAACATAACACCATATAGCATTATAGGTCTGACAACAGCATTCTATACCCAATGCTTGACGCGCGGTCTAAACCTCCAACTTTTGCCAATGGCTCTCTTGCAGGAGTATAGGGCAAGAGTTGCCTTTCTTACCTTTTCCAAAATGTTGTATTTGAAGTTTAATTTCCCGTCCAGCAAATCACCCAGGTATTTTGCGCTTTCTGTAATTGGAACATTCTCTCCTCCCAAGGAGGCAGGTGCCATTGCAGGCAACTTGTATCTCCTGCTGAAAAGATCTACTTTTGTCTTGCACGGATTAACGCCTAGACCACTTTCGGTAGCCCACTTGGCTGTTGCACGTATAGCTTCCTGAAGTATATCTCTTAGAGTGCTGGGAAACTTTCCCCTAACCGCAATTGCCACATCATCAGTATACGCGACCACTTTTATATCTTTGTCTTCCAGAGACAATAATGTATTGTTGATGGCTATATTCCAAAGTAGAGGAGACAGGTGTTCCTCTCCTGATCCATCTTTTTGGATTCACACATCCCAAGCCTGCAGTAATACATCTTTTTTTTTGTAAGTAAGTTATTAATAAACTTTCTTACGGTAGAGTTGATGCCTAGATACTCCAACTCCTTCATGATTGACGTCGGTTTTGCATTATTGAAAGCACCTTCAATGTCATGATATGCTACCATTGTATTGGGTTGCCTAAAAAGTAATTGCGGATTTTTTAAAAGAAAGTAAATGCATTTTTAATAAAACTTAGAATGAACTTTAATCAAATATATAATTGCCATTTTGTTCGATAACCTTTTGCCATCTTCCTGGCAAATTTAGTATTCCACGCTCATAGAACTTCTGGCCTTTATCTGCAAAAAACTGAACCAAGTGCGATTTTATAGCCTCATCATTGCCGAAAGTTTTATCATTTAAGGAGTTCTGCAAAGATCGAAATAAATGGTAGTCTGATGGTGCAAGGTCAGGGCTATATGGTGGATGCATCAAAAGTTCCCAGCCAAGCTCACTCAGTTTTTGGCGAGTGACCAAAGATGTGTGCGGTCTAGCGTTGTCCTGGTGGAATATGACACCTTTACGATTGACCAATTCTGGTCGCTTCTCCTTGATGGCCTGTATTCAATTCGTCCAATTGTTGACAGTAAACATCCGAATTAATCGTTTGGTTCCTTGGAAGCAGCTCAAAATATACCACACCCTTCCAATCCCACCAAACAGACAGCATAACCTTCTTTTGGTGGATATCAGCCTTTGAAGTGGTTTGAGCTGGTTCACCATGCTTGGACCATAATCGTTTTCGACTAACGTTGTTGTAAACAATCCATTTTTCATCTCCAGTTATGATTCGTTTTAAAAACGGATCGAATTAATTGCGTTTAAGGTGCATATCACAAGCGTTGATTCGGTTTGTTAAATGAATTTCTTTCAATACATTTGGTATTCAAATATCAAGCTTTTTCACGAGTCCAAGACTTTTTATGTGATAATGAACGGTTGATTTTGGTATATTTAACTTCTCTCCTATCTCACGCTCAGTTACATGACGATCCAATTCGATTAATGCTTTGATTTGGTCATCATCAACTTCAACGACTATATAAAAAATCCGCAATTACTTTTTGGGCAACCCAATATATGATAATAGAGCACGTTGCTGATATTTTTTCAGGGCAAAGTATTTGGGGGACCACTCCAATCCTCAAAATACCCCTAAATCGGGCATATTTACCGACCATGTTAATATGAAGCTTAAATGAAAGGTATTGGGAAGTAGAGCAAGAATTGATACCCACTATCGGGACCATTTTCTGGGGGTCTACCCTTTTCCAAAATACCCCACAAACAGCATCTCCCAGACGATCTCCAGGGATCTTTGCCTTAAGATTTGCTTCTATCGACCTCTCAAGAATCTTCAGCATAAAGGATGATCAATGGTAAATTTCATAGAAATCTTCCAATTTTCACTCTTCAGGGATTTTGGTAAGGCATTTATCAACGTATCTTCTCAAAATGATGCACAACTTTATAGAGCCACATTCCGCAGTGTTGCAAACGGAATGACTTGATTAATATACGTAACCATACCATGGTGATGGTTATAAAAATGCGTAAAATATTCCAACACATTACACTAACCTCGAAATACCTACCACCAACTAGAGTTGATTGCAATAAGTGAAATCCACTGAACTAAAAATGTTGCAAAGCACCCTTAAGGCATAATGCTTGCATGTATGCATGCATGCATTTATGCACCCGACTACCAGTGATGGCTGCGACATCGGCCGCAGCGATGTTGATCATCATGATTATGATGAAGACAATGGTGGCGACTACAAAGAAGATGATGATGCATTATATGAAATTCCTAATTTTTGTTCTTGCCATATGAAAAACCTCTTCCGTATGTATGTAAGTACTCTGTGAAAGCTTCTGCAAAAAGACAATACAAAAGCATACGAAATAGTACACTAGAGAGGTACACCGTTCCCAGGACAATACATAAGTACATAGCAGCGAAACTTAACAAAATTTATTGATAAATTCAATAAAATTAAAAAATTATAAAAATGTTTAGAAGGCTAGCACGTAGACCCAAATATACAAATCTATTTAATGTAAGCATAATGTTAATAACCAACTCATACAACGTTAGAATAATGCCCAACATTGCCAAAAATACAAGCCATATTGCATCGAATACACTTCGACTAAAGTAGGTCAAATCTCCAGAAGTTGAGAAAGCCATCCAATGCCGATGACGGCAGCTTGCAATACGGATGTCAGTTTTCCACTCTGACACATAGGCGAGTTTTGTGTTTACAATCCAGAAGAAATGACATATACACATTATCAAATGATGTAAAATTGTAAGGACCTTTTCCTTGATGGACTTTGCAATGATTCCAATTCTAAACATCAAACGTGGTAGGAAAAGTTCCAAACTAGGAACTATTTCAAATATAGCTGATTCTTTTTCCCCTTTTCTGTGGATTTTATCTTCCTCTGCAACGTTGTCCTCTATTAAACTCTGCAAACCAGAGTGGGCTGTTTCCCTAAACAATTGGCTGTTTAGTTGAGACCTGTTATATGACAAATCCGCAATTACTTTTTGGGCAACCCAATAGATTTTAACGTACTTACAGTTTTCTCGAATGACTCCTATGATGATGATTAGTATTGGAGGGTGTATGTGACATTTTTGAAACTAATCTGGGAAAAGAAAACAGTAATTTTATTTTCAATAGTTTTATTTGAAATATTATTCTTACATCACAAGTTGACATTTAAAGGAATGAACACTAAAATTAATCAGTGTTGGCATTGATATGCCCACCACCACTAATCTCATCTGCTCATTCCGTTTGCAACACCTCAAAATATTGATCTACGTTTCTATTAAGTATATGTATATTCTTGATCGTCTTGATGCTCTAAGGCTATCTTGTCTTTTCCATCTGTCTCTTCGTTTGTCTTATCAGATTTTGATATAGCTCCTCCGATTTGACTTCAGATATAAATGCTGCAGATACCATGTCCTTGCCACGGACATATACCTAAGCCAGTAATCGGTTTGTTGTGCTCTCTAAATACTAAAAAAGTAACCTCAAAAAAGAAAATCTACCTAACCTCCTCACCAAAGGTGAGTACACTCGGTGGCCAAAGAAAGGGAAGAGCAAGAAGATGTGAGACCTCGGACTAGAGGTTATACACGAATAAAAGAAAGACAGGAGGAATGGAGAACCCGAGCGGGGGGTAAAGAAACGCCCATCCCCACGCAAGCACGGATGTACCTACGCCGGAGTTTATGGCACCCGCCGTCGGAACCGTCCTGTTCCTAAAACAAATCTTAGGAGACCTACGAGAGGTACGTTCGCAAGTTCACCCAGATCACAGAAGAAATGGCTCGCTAGAAAGGAGAGCCTGCCATCAACGACCCTGAGGCCTTGAACGCCGCCATATTGTACAAATAAATCCAGAATTTCTCTTGCGGCCACTGCACAGACCTCTGCCTGAAATACCGAACACTCGTCCGGCAGTCTCGGAGATATACTGATATTGAGAGGGAAGGACCATAATCCAGTCGCTCACTCCATCTCGGAGCTCCATTCGTCCCTCTCAGGAATCGCAAATGCCCTCACTTCACTCGCACTGGTGCCAGGTAGTCGGAGAATCGAACTGTTGCCGCAACCATCCTCCTTCAGCATGCCGATGCGCGACCCTGGCGGCGTAGTTCCGAATATAGGCCCCAAAAGGCTGCATATCCAGTTACTCCGCCGCAGGCAGGCCTGGAAGCGATGCTGAATATGCAGTACCCCTGTGACCCCGACACAGACCAGTCTATGGACCTTCTCAAAGCTCCTCGCACGCTTTCTCTTCTCTAGGGCATTCCACCATACCAGTGCTCAAAAGGTCAGTCTTACGTCAGTCATCTTGGAAGTTACCCCCCACTTTCTACCGAACATCCTCCAAAGGAGTAAAAAGCGCAAAGTGGTTTACGGCTTCTTACCTCGGTGTTCCTTTTGCAGGACAGTTTCGAATCAAGGACTGTCTCTAGGTACTTCGCCGCCTTCGAGAGCCGCAGGGTGACCCTATCGAAGGACGGTAGTCTGAACTCCGATATCTTATATCTACGCGTGAAGAGCACCAGCTCCGTCCTCCCTGGACGGAGCTGGTGCTCTTGGACCATCAACCTAACCTAACCTACAAAATCCTTTATTGTTTTCCATATCACTTCCCCAAGTTGGTTCATGTCTGGTAATGTGTCTCCACCAGTATCAGTGTCTTTTAGCCGCGAAAACCGGGCAATGACGTAGGAAATGCTCCTAGGTTTCATCATCTTCCCCACATGCCATCACTTGCCGCACCGATTTTGCATAAGTGGGTTCGAAGTCCTACCTCATTCCTACTTTTTTTCAGTAATAGCCTCGTCTTCTCACGATCTGGATCTACCCATAAAATTTTTGCCGTCCTAATGACAATTTCACTGTTCCACAGGATTGCTTGCGCTTTCGTCGCCCACTCTCTTAACTCGGACTATTTCTACCCGAAAGGCTTCGGGTTAACCAAGTTTTTTGACGGCAGTTCTCTGGCCTTCGCTGCCAAATCGTCTGCTTTCTCATTCCCAGTTACTCCGCTATGGCCCGGCACCCAAACGATGCGGATTCTGCCATCCTCAGAGAAGGCGTTAATCTCCTTCTCACATTCCAACACTGGTCATGATCTTAACGTCCTGGTTGTTATTGCCCTTATGGCAATTTTACTGTCCGTAAAGATGTTTATACTCGACGTCCTCGCGTTAACACCACACCACCTCGGGATCGTCCGGATCTCCGGCTGCAGGACCGTATTATGGTCAGGCAGACTAAAACAGATGTCAGTCCATAGGTTCTCAACGTAGACCCCAGGCCCACTCTGTCCTCTAGCTTTGATCCATTCGTGTAACATGATCATCGAGATGGCAATACTAGGGTTCCGTCAATCCAAGACTGTGCCGATGGCAGCAGTGCCTCGCACTCGAGGTTCAAGGTTAATCTCAGGTATCCGATCAGAAACTTCTTCCCTTACTTCCAGGTTTCCTAACGTCGCCTCGATTAAACCGCGATGGCATGAGCTGCCCCCATCCTCAATCCATTCTCCCATCGCCTTAAGTCTCATAGCCGCAGTGCCTGCCTCACACTTAATCTGTATGTCAATGGGTCGGATATCTAGAATAGTCTCCAGTGGCCTAGTGGGCGTGATCCTCATCGCTCCGCCTATGCCAAGACAACATATTCTCTGCACCTGTTGTATGGTCCTTATGTTGCACTTTTTCTCCATAGCAGTCCACCAAACTACTGAGGCGTAACTAAGTATTGTTCATTATCGAGCAAATTCTTTTTTCTCCCGGATCATTCGATGTGGAATCGACTTCCGGCTAATGTCTTTCCCACCAACATTGGCGATCGAAAATTTTAAAGGATTATCAATAAACACTACTCCCTCTTTTCCCCCTCCCATTCTTAACCTTCCTAATCGCCAACACAATGTACTGCATTTATAGGGGACATTCCCTGAGTGTTGGTTACGAAAAAAAAAATAATGACTGTGCCAAAATTGAAGACTATCGGATACAAATTGCGATCTGTACTTTATACACAAAATTAACATGGACATTACTCAAAATCGGCCGAACATACATATGGGAGCTATATCCAAAACTGAACCGATTTCGACCTTTACTCCTTAGATATTGTGGCAGTGGTAAAGGTAAACGTTATGCTAAATTTTGTGAAGGTTAGTGAGTAATTGTGCTTACAGTGGCTCTAGAAGTGAAATTCCGGCGATATATATGTGGAAGCTATATCTAAATTTCAACCGATTTCGTCAGAACTCTTTAGAAATTGCGGTGGTCGTCGAGTAAAGCATTGTGCAAAATTTTGGAAAGATTGGTGAATAAATGTGCTTGCAGCTCTAGAAGGGAAAATCGGGCGAAATAGAAGAGAAAATCGGGCGAAATATATGGAGGCTATATGTATATCTGAACCGATTTCTATGAAATTCATCAGTAATGTCGAGAGTCATAAGAAAATCTTTCCTTCCACATTTCGAGTGAATCGGTTTACAAATGACCACATTATTGCAATATTAGTCCAAATCGGACGAACATATATAAGGGAGCAATATCCAAATCTCAACCGATTTCTTCCAATTTCTAATTTCTAGGCCACAAAAAATCTGTGCCAAATTTTAAGACTATCGGATAAAAATTGCGACCTGTACTTTGTACACAAATTAACATGGACATAGAGGCCTCCGTAGCTCAGAGGTTAGCATGTCCGCCTATGACGCTGAACGCCTGGGTTCGAATCCTGGCGAGACCATCAGAAAAAATTTTCTACGGTGGTTTTCCCCTCCTAATGCTGGCAACATTTGTGAGGTATTATGCGGCACGCCATTCGGACTCGGCTATAAAACCACCTCCCATATCATTGAGCTTAAACTTGAATCGGACTACACTCATTGATATGTGAGAAGTTTGCCCCTGTTCCATAGTGGAATGTTCAAGGGCAACATTTGCATTTACATAGGGACAGACAGACAGACGGACAGACATAGCTAAATCGCATCACAAAGTGATTCTGAGTTTATCGGTATACTTTTTAATGGGTGTACTTCTCTTCTTCACTGTACCACAGTAGTAGTGTAGGGTATAACTACTATTTTGCTAGGCTGAAGATTGCTTAATATCGGAGCTGTATCTACATATGGGCCGCTTTTGGAGTGCATGGTGATGGGTATGATGCAACTCATTCTCATAAATGTCAGCAAAATCGGAAATTAAATTTGACTATAACGAGCTAAAGAAGAGTTTGGGCCAAATCACAAAATTACTTTAAAAATGCCTAGGGTTTTCAAGGAGCTAACGAAAAGGTGTCAACCAAACCACTAGGTTTAGCATACAAATACAATCAGTACCCTCATGTTATTTTCAATTTTCCTCGTATATAAAAAATTATCTTATCATTTTACTGTTATACAGCGCATATATTGAAAAAAAAAACCTACAAGAATCGCTTTTTCTTTTTGCCCACGGTTGTTTGTTTATTTGTTGTCGTTACAACTTCTGTTTGATTTAGTCAAAGTCATTGCTTTGACTATATCTTAGGGTAAAAATTTCAATTATTAATGATAAAATAGATTATGATCGCATTCAATTCAGTTCGTATGGTTGGTTCCTTATTTTGCCGGTCGTTTTTTTTTTTGTTGTTGTTGTTTGCATCGCATTCACCATCATTGGTTTGTACTTAATAAAGAAAAAACGATGCCATTTCCCTGGGCTCAGTTCTTGCTGTTGGCTCCTTCATATGCTTACTATCATACCAGGATCATTTTGAATGTTTTTGTTATTCCACAGTATAGCTGTAGCCATGGCAACAACAATGAACTTGGCTATTGGCTTGGTATACGACAATGAAGATGATGGCGGGGCGACTACGTCGACAACGACGACAACAAGTACCAAAGTACGAGGAGATATGTTTATTATGTTGTTTGATATTCAAACTTTTAATGTCTGTCCATTTTAGCTATTTGCTATTTTTATACCCTACACGACCAATGGGATACAGGTTATAATCTTGGTGCAACTGCGTGTGACATTAAAAAGAAAAGAGGAAGAAGAAGAAGGGATCCAACAAAAGTAATCCTCAAAGGGCATTGAATAGAAAGACCACTAGATAGTTCAAAAACAGATCATATTTTTTATATGACTTTCTTTTAATATCCCTGGTAAAGGGCTAAGTGGCAACGCTTAATGACATGCATGTTATAGCGTATAAAAAAGTCGGCTTTGCGAGATTTCTGTCTTTAGTTACTTCTTCAAACGCTGAATGGCAGTCAGTCATGGTGAGTGTTGCCAAGAGTAATTCAACTTTATGCTTCCCAAAAATATCATAAACAATTTTTTATACCCACCACCATAGAAGGGAGATCTGCGACCCCTATTGACTACTTGATCGTCACGACATTCTGAGTTGATCTAGCCAAGTCCCTCCGTCGGTCGAAATCACGATAGTGGTCGAACGCGTAAAGCGAGCCACTTGAAATGTTACACAGATACTTAAAATCGATGTAGGCCGTTGGGAATTGCAAATGGACCATATCGGTTCACATTTAGATATAGATCCCATATAAACCGATCCTCGATTTGACTTCTTGAGCCCTAACAAGCAGCAATTTTTGTCCGATTTGGCTGAAATTTTGCACATAGTGTTCTATTGTAACCTCAAACAAATGTGCCGAGTACGGTTCAAATCGGTCTATAACCTGATATAGCTCTTATATAAACCTGATATAAAGAGTGATTTGTTAAGAGCTTGATAACTTTTTTTAAAAAAAAACGCATAAAATTTGCAAAATCTCATCGGTTCTTTATTTGAAACGTTAGATTGGTCCATGACATTTACTTTTTGAAGATAATTTCATTTAAATGTTGACCGCGGCTGCGTCTTAGGTGGTCCATTCGGAAAGTCCAATTTTGGGCAACTTTTTCGAGCATTTCGGCCGGAATAGCCCGAATTTCTTCGGAAATGTTGTCTTCCAAAGCTGGAATAGTTGCTGGCTTATTTCTGTAGACTTTAGACTTGACGTAGCCCCACAAAAAATAGTCTAAAGGCGTCAAATCGCATGATCTTGGTGGCCAACTTACCGGTCCATTTCTTGAGATGAATTGTTCTCCGAAGTTTTCCCTCAAAATGGCCATAGAATCGCGAGCTGTATGGCATGTAGCGCCATCTTGTTGAAACCACATGTCAACCAAGTTCAGTTCTTCCATTTTTGGCAACAAAAAGTTTGTTAGCATCGAACGATAGCGATCGCCATTCACCGTAACGTTGCGTCCAACAGAATCTTTGAAAAAATACGGTCCAATGATTCCACCAGCGTACAAACCACACCAAACAGTGCATTTTCGGGATGCATGGGCAGTTCTTGAACGGCTTCTGGTTGCTCTTCACTCCAAATGCGGCAATTTTGCTTATTTACGTAGCCATTCAACCAGAAATGAGCCTCATCGCTGAACAAAATTTGTCGATAAAAAAGCGGATTTTCTGCCAACTTTTCTGGGGCCCATTCACTGAAAATTCGACGTTGTGGCAGATCGTTCGGCTTCAGTTCTTGCACGAGCTGTATTTTATACGGTTTTACACCAAGATCTTTGCGTAAAATCTTCCATGTGGTCGAATAACACAAACCCAATTGCTGCGAACGGCGACGAATCGACATTTCACGGTCTTCAGCAACACTCTCAGAAACAGACGCAATATTCTCTTCTGTACGCACTGTACGCATTCGTGTGGTTGGTTTAATGTCCAATAAAGTAAACTGAGTGCGAAACTTGGTCACAATCGCATTAATTGTTTGCTCACTTGGTCGATTATGTAGACCACATAAACACATTTCGAACCGAACACTGATTTTGGTAATAAAATTCAATGATTTGCAAGCGTTGCTCGTTAGTAAGTCTATTCATGATGAAATGTCAAAGCATACTGAGCATCTTTCTCTTTGACACCATGTCTGAAATCCCACGTGATCTGTCAAATACTAATGCCTGAAAATCCTAACCTCAAAAAAATCACCCTTTGGCTCCCATATAAACCGATCCTCTGATTTGACTTTTTGAGCCCTTACAAGCCCTAATTATTGTCCGATTTGGCTGAAATTTTGCACGTGGTGTTTTGCCATGACTTCCAACAAATGTACCATTTACAGTACGAATTGGTCCATAACCTGATATAGCTCCCTTACAAGCCGATCTTCCGATTTGACTTCTTGAACCTCTGGAAGCAAGAATTTTTGTCCGATTTGGCTGAAATTTTGCATGCGGTTTTCTGTTTTAACTTTCAACATCTGTTTCAAGTACGTTCCGAATCGGTCTATAACCTGATGTAGGTCCCATATAAACCGATCTCCCGATTTGACTTCTTGAGCCCTTACAAGCCGCAATTTGTGTCCGATTTGGCTAAAAATTTAGCATGTAGTGTTTTGTTGTGACTTCCAACAACTGTGCCTACCAAGGTCCAAGTCGGTCAATAACCTGATATAGCTCCCATATAAACCGATCTCGCGATTTGACTTCTTGAGCCGCTACAAGCCGAACATTTTTGTTCGATTTGACTGAAATTTTGCATGCGGTGTTCTGTTAAGTTTTTGAACAAGTGTGCCAAATACGGTCCGAATTGGTCAATAACCTGATGTAGCTCCCATATAAACCGATCTTCCGATTTGACTTCTTGAACCTCTAGAAGCAACAATTTTTGTCCGATTTAGCTGAAATTTTGCATGCGGTGTTCTTTTTTTACTTTCAACATCTGTTCCAAGTACGGTCCGAATCGGTCCATAACATGATATAATTCCCACATAAACCGATCCCCCGATTTGACTTCTTGAGCCTAACGAGCCGCAATTTTTGTCCTATTTAGCTGAAATTGTGCATGTAGTGTTCTGTTATGACTTTCAACAACTCTGCCAAATACGGTCCGAATTGGTCTATAACCTGAAATAGCTCCCATATAAGCCGATCTCCCGATATGACTTCTTGAGCCCTTACAAGCCGCAATTTGTGTCCGATTTGGCTAAAAATTGAGCATGTAGTGTTTTGTTGTGACTTTCAACAACTGTACCAAATACGATATTGCTCCCGTGTAAACCGGTCTCTTGACCATCCTTGTTCGGTTCCTAAAAGCTTTAATGTTTGCTGATTTGACAGAAGTTTAATATGTAGATTCAAATTATGCCCTTCAACTTAATTTATTTTTTATACATTTTTAGCAGAATCCATGGTGGTGAGTTTCCAAGATTCGGCCCGGCCGTACTTAACCCGCTTTTACTTGTTTCTAGTCATTCATAGTTTATTAACAGAGATTTTCCTTGTTTAGAGTTTCCACTACATGGCAACTCTAACTAAACACCTTCTGCTCAATTTAATGGTTAAGCTTTATATAAAGATAGAAAAATGCCCAAGAACTCTAAGAAAACTCAAGTTTACTTGGCGGCTGTTGGTGGAGCTTCTTTGCCATTGGTTAAATATTAAGTCTTAAGTTTGAAAATTTACAACATTATATCTTGTCGTATCGATTTCTATTACTATTTTATCTCATCTCCAGCATCACTTCAATATTTTTCATTGCTTTTGGATTTTTGCTTTACTTTTGCCGGGTCAGAGAAGGAGTGTACAGTGTCTTCAAGTGATGAATACGGCAAATAGATTTCTATCGCTTGATGCAAACATTAGCGAAACCAATCCAGCTTTCTGGGGGGCTTTGAATAACAATAAAATTAGCAAATTGTGTGGCTATCACCCCAAGGCGGGGTGATATTTCTGGCACTGTTTTACTTCTACATATTCTCCATTCTACCCCCTCCAGACGGCATAGAGATCGTACCATATGCGGACGATTGTACGATCATGGTAACAGGCCCCCCACCCATTGTGGACATCTGCGATAGGTTGAATGTCTACCGCAACGAACTTGCCTCTTATTTCACTGCAAGAGATCTGAAGATATCTGCTACCGAATCTTCAGCCACATTGTTCACTACAGATACGAGTGAGGTGAATACTGAGCTGAGTGTGCTGATCGATGGAAAAAAGATTCCAACCATCAAGCGTCTCAAATTACTTGGTGTCACATTTGACAGCTCTTGCACTTTATCTTCGCATGCCACAGCAATTTGCGATAAAGTAAAAAATCGAAACAAGGTCCTCAAGTCATTTGTCGGCAGCACTTGGGTTGCTGACAAAGAGACCTTGTTGACCACATACAAAGCGATTGGCCGGTCTGTGGTAAGTTATGCAGCCCCAGTGTGGTCTTGTCAGCTCTGTGACACGCCGTGGAATAATATTCAGATCTGTCAGAATACCGCCCTTCGGACTGCGACGAACTGTCTCTCTCATGTGGACCATCTCCATTAGGAGACAATGATCCAACCCTTGGGAAGACATAACTACATGCTATCTAAGCGATACCTTCCGGGATGTTATCGCAGAGATCATCCAAATCATCACCTTGTGGATAGGTATTAACCGTCCAGAAGCCTTAAGGTAGATCTACAATATCTAGAGCGTGAGGTCCAGCGCTTCAAGAGAGAACCTCTAGATCAAGCAGATGCGGTGAATAGCTACTGGGTGAATGTGGTCCTTGGAGAACGACCGCCACCCATAGCATCTGAAGAAATGGACCTCCCCCGGCAAACCAGAGTAGTTCTGGCTCAATTACATTCCGGCAGATGCAGCCGCCTCAACTCCTACAGAGCAAGGATTGATGCCAATGTGCAGGACGAATGTCCCGATTGTATTGTATTTGTGTTGTATTTGTATTTTATTATGATAAAACCCATACAAAAGACAGTGTCTTATATAAAGCCTGGGTTAGTAAATTGATAAATACATTGAGTTCAACAAGTTGTCATTTAAATAGAACAATAATTGGTACAAAATTTTTAACAATTTAAGCAATGTTACTGATACAATATTTAAGTAAAAAAAAGGTTAAAACAAAATCAAAAAAAAAGGAGAAAAAGAAACTTTAAAGAAAATTTAACAATTTAATCAAAGTTACTAATAAAATAAATTAAAGATTTTGACTGTCGTTCATTACTTATAATTTGAATACTATTGAGAAGATTATTCCAGAGACATATAGCATTAACAAAGAACTGTTGCTCAGATACACGATATTGATGACGTATTTGTATTACTTGTTTACCTCTTGTAGAGTTGGCAAAACACAATACAGAAGCCAGATATGACGGTTCATTGGTATAAATTATCTTGTGGATCATTTGCAACGAGTGTATCTTAAGGAACGAGTTAAAAGAGACACCATATACTTGTGTCTGGCAAAGTCAGATACCCGGTCTCTTCTACGCAAACCAAAAATTTATCTAACGACATCGTTAAAGGCCACGTGCAATTTATTCCTATGAGTTACATCACAATCGTAAAAAACCTCGCAAGAGTATAATAGTTTCGGCAGAATAAATGTCATAACCAAAAGCATTCTCATTGACAAAGGGGTATACTGACGACTCATATATAAGTTTCGTAAAACGCCGTAGGTCCTGCCCACTGTCATACTGACATGATTCTTCCATGAAAGTCTATCATCAAACTCCAAACCAAGGTTTCTTGCGGATGAAACAATCTCAATTGGGGCTCCAGCAATTGCCACATCAAGATTGGGCGGCATTGTCACCCGATTCCTACCAATTACAAGGCACTTTGACTTTGTTGGATTTAAAAGTAGTCCGTTGGCGTTTGACCATGTGTTTATCCTATCCAAGTCATTATTTAGTCGAAGTACGCCATCGATCAGCCTCTCCGGCGAGGTCCTCATATACAGCTGTACGTCGTCGGCATACATATGAATACCACAGTTGCGCAACTGTCCAGGAAGGTCATTGCTATATAAGGAAAAAAAGGAGTGGGCCCAATACAGACCCCTGTGGAACACCTCTTGAGACAGGAAGATAGCTTAAACAGCGGCTATCAACACATACCGATTGGCTTCTATTCGTAAGATAGGAATGTATAAGATCCGTTGTTCTTTCAGAAAATTTAAATAAATGTTTTAGTTTAAGGCAAAGTATATTGGGATCAACGGAATCAAATGCTTTCGAATGATCTAAAAGAACAAGAAAGGTTACTTTATCGCTGTCAATATCACTCCTTACATCTCCAATTACTTTCAAAAGTGCAGTAGTGCAACTGTACTTTGGCCGGAAACCAGATTGAAAATCTGTTAGCAGCGAATTATTCGCAATATATTCAGATATTTTCCGGTTGACTAGAGTCTCAAATATCTTAGAGACGTATGGAAGTATTGCTATTGGCCTAAATTCCTGGTTATTCTTAGGAATTGGGACTATCCTTGCCCGTTTCCAAGACTGTGGATAGCTACTCCTTAAAATAATATTGTTAAAAAGATGGTACATATACGGAAGAATAAAGGGTTGAATTATCCTAAAAAATCTTGGGTCAATACCATCAGAACCAATGGCATTAGACTTAATCGATTCTACGGCGCTAACGATATCGTTTTGTTGAGGTGTTGTTACTGCTATGGTTTACGTTACTAAATGCACTGTCGTAGAAATGTACGTTTGGCTCAGGGAAAGATATGTTCAAGAAACTCCTATTAATCTCATCTAAATCAACATGTCTATCAATTGATGCATTATTACTTCCTATTCCAATTGACTTAATATGTCTCCAAGTATCTTTCGTGTTCAATGCCTCTTGAAATTTACGACTAAAATAAGCTATTTTCTTCGTCTTTATACAAGAAGTGGTCTGATTCCTCGCACGCTTGTAATCATTAAAGAGTTCAGGTGTTCTAAAACGCTTCTGTTCATCTACACAAGACATGCCATAAAGTTCCTGCCACTCAACGGTGCCAATGGCCTGGGACTCCACGAAATACGTCACCTGTTTAACTGCCCAGCCAGACCCACTCGTCTCAGACCCATATCCCTCTGGACGAACTCCATTTAAGTCGCAGAGTTCCTGGATCTGGGCACTCAACAGAATCAAGCAGACGAAAGATAGAACACAACCCACTGCTACAACAACAAGCAAAGATGATTGGGGCAAACGACTCTTTTCCCCTTTGCTTGATCTCTTCTATTTGAAAATAAATTGAATATGATTGTTGAATGGCCCAATCGACCCATTGTTGTGGCACAGTACATTATAGCGCTTCCATTTGTTTGTAACACCGAATTTTGGATTCAAGTTAGCTATGTCCGTTTGTCCGTCGGTCCATCTTAATTTGTATACAAAGTACAGTTCGAAGTTCTCATCCAATCATCGTCAAACTTACCACAGACATTTTTTTTTTTTGGGCTAGAGACGAAGCATAATGACATTGGAAGAAACCGGTTAGGAATTAAATATAGCTACCATGTGTTCATCAGCTTTGAACTAACTTTGCAATAATGTGGACATTGATCAACCGACTGTCTTAGGACTCAAGACATAACTGATGAATGTCATGGAAATCGTTTCAGATTTAGATATGGCTCCCATATATAGGTGTCACTCGATTTTCACTTCCAGTGCCCTTGTCAGCGCATTGTTGTCCCTGCATATGAAAAGAAGTCCTAGCCAAAGAGTTTTGCATTTTCCACAATTCATCCACCCAAGCCTACTGTGCAGCAACGACAAGTTCACGATAACCGCCCGTCAATTGCAGTGCAAGAACCAAACTCCATACCAAAAGCCATTGCATTATTGTATGTATTGGTCACCGATCGCCACTGCAGACATCGTGGAGGGGTGAGGTGTCCTGGAGTGAGATACGAAATAGGAAGGCGTCTGGAAAAGTCATTGGCAATCGTTGAAATCTAATTTTTCTTCGCATAGATTTGTTTACGATTGCATGAGTGAATATTTATTTGGTTTCGCTGGTGGTGTTCAGTTTATATTATTTTTCTGCTTGGTCTCCTTTTTAGACGTTTTGGTTTTTGTGCCTTCGACTGTTCTCTCTGTGTTCTTGATTTATAACTTGTATGAATTGTGGGAAATATCGCTGGCGATTTTTCATTATTTCTTCGATGTGAGATTACGTATCACATTATTCCAGAGGATTTGAGAACGTTTTACTTTGCCTCTGATAAGTGTCTATTGGGGCAAAGTCAAATGGCGGAAACGGATATTCTAGCTGGGGCCTATGCACAGAGGATAATTTAGTGATCATGGATGGTCTAACTGAGAAAACACATCCACACATGTGTACTCGTATGCAACAAACGAGTTGAATGTTGCAAACATAAACTATTGATATATCTACAATTAAAAATGAGCATTTCTGATTATACCTCAAAAGAGAGATGAGCTTTGGAGTTTAGATGTTAAATATAATGCTTCGATGTGGTTGATTATTTTAAGAAAAATTTAAAGATAAAACAAGTAACAAGGCATTAAGTTCGGCCGGGACAAACTTTGGATACCCACCACCTCAGGTATATATGTAAACGGCTTTTCGTCATAATCTGGTAAACAATGCATAATTTATGCCCCCATAGCAGCTATATTGAAATATGGTCGGATTAGGATGAAATTCGGCGCGGACATTTTGTGGTCAAGTAAGTACAAGTCATTGTTCGATTTTGTAGAATTTTGCGAAATCGGAAAGTAAATTTATGGGCCCAAGACATTAAATCGAGAGATCGGTCTACATGGCAGCTATATTCAAATCTGGACTGATATGGGCCATATTAAGAAGAATGTCGAAGGCCCTAACACAACTCACTGTTCCAAATTTACAACTCACTGGACCCTAAACCTTAAATCGAAAAATCAGTCTACAAGGCAGCTATATTCAAATCTGAACCGATCTGGGCCAAATTAAACAAGAATGTCGAAGACCCTAACACAACTCACTGTTCCAAATTTCGGCGATACCGGACAATAAATGCGCTTAAAACCTTAAATCGAGAAATCAGTCTACATGGCAGCTATATTCAAATCTAAACCGATTTGGGCCAAAATGAATAAGAATGTCGAAGGCCCTATCACAACCCACTGTCCTAAATTTCGGCGACATCGGACAATAAAATCGCCTTTTATGGCACCAAGACTTTAAATCGTGAAATCGGTCAATATGGCAGCTATATCCAAATCTGCACCGATCTGGGCCAAATTTAAAAGGGATGTAGAAGGGCCTAACACAACTCACTGTCCTTAATTTCGACGATACCGGACCATAAATGCGCCTTATGGGCCCCAAAACCTTAAAACGAGAGTTCGGACTATAAGCAGCTATATCCAAATCTGGACCGATCTGGGCCAAATTATAGAAACATAACGACAGGCCTGACACAACTCACTGTCCAAAATTTCGGCGACATCCGACACTAAAAGCGCCTTTTATGGGTCCAGTAATAGCCTCGTCCTCTCACGATCTGGATCTCCCCATAGGATTTTCGCCGTTCTATCGACTGTTTCGCTGTTCCACAGTGTCACATACGCGTTCGTCGCCCAAGCCCTTAACTCGCACTGCGTCGACCCGAAAGGCTTCGGATTAACCAAGTTTATTGACGGCAGTTTTCTGGCCTTCACTGCCAAATCATTTGCTCCTTACTCCGTTATGGCCCGGCACCCAAACGATGCGGATTGTGTCATACTCATAGAAGGCGTTAATCTCCTTGTCACACTGCAAGACCATTCGTGACCTTACCTTCCGGGTTGTTATTACCCTTATGGCCTGTTTACTGTCCGTAAAGATGTTCACACTCGACGTTCTCGCGTTAGTATCACACCACCCAACGCATTCCCCGATAGTCCGGAACTTCGCCTGCGGGATCATCAGGCAGTCTAAAACAGATCTCAGTCCTTGGGTTCCCAATGTAGACCCCCAGGCCCACTATGTCCTCTAGCTTTGATCCATCCATGTAACATTATCTTCCAGATGGCAATACTAAGATTCCGTCAATCCAAGACTGTGCCGATGGCAGCAGTGCCTCGCACTCGACTTCAAGGTTCATCTCAAGTATCCGATGGGAAACCTCTTTCCTTTCTTTCAGGTTTCCTATCGTCGCCTCGATTATACCGCGATGAGCTGCTCCCATCCTCAATCCATTCTCCCATCGCCTTAAGTCTCATAGCCGCAGTGGCTGCCTCACACTTAATCTATATGTCAATGGGTCGGATATCTAGAATAGTCTCCAGTGCCCTAGTGGGAGTGGTCCTCATCGCTCCGCCCCGTCCGTCGAAAGCACGCTAACTTCCGAAGGAGTAAAGCTAGCCGCTTGAAATTTTGCACAAATACTTCTTATTAGCGTAGGTCAGTTGGTATTGTAAATGGGCCACATCGGTCCATGTTTTGATATAGCTGCCATATAAACCGATCTGGGGTCTTGACTTCTTGAGCCTCTAGAGTGCGCAATCCTTATCCGATTGGAATGAAATTTTGCACGACGTGTTTTGCTATGATATCCAACAACTGTGCCAAGTATGGTTTAATTCGGTTCATAACCTGATATAGCTTTCATATAAACCGATGTTGGGTCTTGACTTCTTGAGCCTCTAGAGGGCGCAATTCTTATCCGATTTGAATGAATTTTTGCACGAAGTATTTTGTTATGATGTCCAACAAACTGTGCCAGGAATGGTTCAAATTGATACATAACCTTATATAGCTGCCAAATAAACCGATGTTGGGTCTTGACTTCTTGAGCCTCTAGAGGGCGCAATTCTTATCCGATTGGAATGAAATTTTGCACGACGTGTTTTGTTATGATATCCAACAAAATGTGCCAGGTATGGTTCAAATCGGTTCATAACCTGATATAGCTGCCAAATAAACCGATGTTGGGTCTTGACTTCTTGAGCCTCTAGAGTGCGCAATTCTTATCCGATTGGAATGAAATTTCGCACGACGTGTTTTGCTATAATATCCAACAACTGTGCCAAGTATGGTTCAAATCGGTCCATAACCTGATATAGCTTTCATATAAACCGATGTTGGGTCTTGACTTCTTGAGCCTCTAGAGGGCGCAATTCTTATCCGATTGGAATGAAATTTCGCACGACGTGTTTTGCTATGATATCCAACAACTGTGCCAAGTATGCTTCAAATCGGTCCATAACCTGATATAGCTTTCATATAAACCGATCTTGGGTCTTGACTTCTTGAGCCTCTAGAGTGCGCAGTTCTTATCCGATTGGAATGAAATTTTGCACGACGTGTTTTGCTATGATATCCAACAACTGTGGCAAGTATGGTTGAAATCGGTCCATAACCTGATATAGCTGTCATATAAACCGATCTGGGATCTTGACTTCTTGAGCCTCTAGAGGTCGCAACTATTATCCGATTTGAATGAATTTTTGCACGAAGTATTTTGTTATGATATCCAACCAACTGTGCCAGGTATGGTTCAAATCGGTTCATAACCTGATATAGCTGTCAAATAAACCGATCTGGGATCTTGACTTCTTGAGCCTCTAGAGGTCGCAATTATTATCCGATATGCCTGAAATTTTGTATGACGGATCCTCTCATGACCATCAACAAACGTGTTTATTATGGTCTATAGCCCGATACAGATCCTATATAAATCGTTCTCTCTTTTTTAATTCGTGAGCCCCAATGGGCGCAATTCTTATACGAATTGGCTGAAATTTTACACAGGTCTCCAACATATAATTTGATTGTGGTCCGAACCGGACCATATCTTGATATCGTTTTAATAGCAGAGCAACTCTTTTCTTATATCCTTTTTTGCCTAAGAAGAGATGCCGGGAAAAGAACTCGACAAATGCAATCCATGGTGGAGGGTATATAAGATTCGGCCCGGCCGAACTTAGCACGCTTTTACTTGTTTTGAAAATAAATTTTCAAAAATATTTTCAAAAAAAGAATTAAAAAAAAAAATTTATTTAGTTTTAATTTGCTTGCAAATCTATAGCAAAAAATTTTCCCCTCACAATATCCCTTCACATAGAATGACTTTAACATCTTCTTATCCACCAGAAACCTGCATTTCCAATGCCCTCAATTAAACGGCAATAATGCCTTTATGTTTGTAGTGAAATCTTAGAATTTATGATCGCTTTTTGGTAGATTTGCGAAAACTGCGAAACTGACCGCAAACAATGGCATTTTGCTTTGCTTGCTAAGAATATTTTGGTTTTTTATTCCCATTGTCTGGAAAACGATTTTCGTGGCCCATAAACGAATGTTTAAGGGAGAAGGAAAGTCTGTAACAAAAGTGCAAATGTCGGGTTCATGTTCGATTTTATGATTTTTTTTTTTGTTGCCAACTTTTTAATGAAGCTACACAAGAAAACCCATTTCAGGTTTAGTTCATCATGCAATACCGAACCACTCATGGAGAAAAGCTTAAACTTGGATAATTCTTTGTTCTTGTCTTAACATTTTTAAGCTTAGATTAGAAATTTTAATTACTTTTAAACTATTACAGTGTTGGGACACTAAATTTACTTTTTTCATTGACACTGCTCTATTAAAAATAAGCAAACTTTTCAAATGCCAAGGAAATTTAAAAATATGTAATTTTAGACTCATTGCAATAAATTAACTTTTTAAGTAAATAACTTTGCGAGAAGGTTATAAAACCAAAAGAGATCATGATTCAAGGGGACCTTCCCCTTACCCTAATTTCCAAAAACGCATGATCTTAAGCGAAGTTTTGTATGCCACCTCATGATACCTCAAAAACAGGTTTGTTTGACCCCAAAATTGATATACAATTTTGGGGGGGACTCCCCCTCTCAAAACCCACCCGAACGGACATGTTTACAGACTGCGACAATATGGGTATCAAATGAAAGGCATTTAAGAGTAGAGTACGAACTTGGCATAAATATGTCACGCTTAGTGTCGGGGGTCTCCCACCCCCTAAAACACAGCCCAACAGAACACTTTAACCGCTGTGGGTAATATGTGTATCAAATGAAAGGTATTTAAGAGTAGAGTACGAACTTGGCATAAAAATAACACCCCTAGTGTTGGAGGGATTCCCCACCCTCAAAAACACCGCTTTGGGCAATATGGGCATCAAATGAAAGGTATTTAAAAGTGGAAAACAAGTCTGACGTAAAAATGTATTCATTGGTGTCTGAGGGGTCTTCCCACCCCCAAAACCCCCCGGTATGACATATTTACCGATTGGGACAATTTGGATTCTAAATGAAAGGTATTTGGAAGTATAATAAATAGATGATACAAAAATTTATTCCTTGGCGTCCCCAACCCGTTCAAAAACCCCTCAACAGGACATATTTACCGATTGGGACAATATGGGTATCAAATAAATGGTGTTTGAAAGTTGAGTACACATCTGTTATAAGAATTATATTCAAGGTGTCTACGAGGCCTCTCTAACCCCAAAACCCCCAAAACGGGAATGAATGTCCAACGTCACATAATGGGTATAAAATGAAAGGTCTTTCAGAGTTGACTACGAATCTGGTATACACTTTTGAGACAAAGTCCGGGACCGGCCAACCCATTAAATAACCCTTAAATAGGACGTGTAGTTCGATCGAGAAATATGGGAATTAAAAGAAAGGTCTACGACAGTACAGTTCGAATCTAATAGTGAAATGTATATCGCTACAATTGAGGTCTTAGCGTTGGGCGGTGCCCCCCAACCCTCTACTCCTAACAACATCAAACTGTTATGTAGGACGAACGAGAATATATTGTACTCAAATGAAAGGACGTGTCAGAGGGCATTCTCAAGATCCCAGATCGGTTTATATGGCAGCTATATCAGGTTATAAACCGATTTGAACCATACTTGGAACAGTTGTTGAATATCATAACAAAACACTTCTTGCAAAATTTCATTCCAATCGGATAAGAATTGCGCCCTCTAGAGGCTCAAAAAGTCAAGATCCCAGATCGGTTTATATGACAGCTATATCAGGTTATAGACCGATTTGAACCATACTTGGAACAGTTGTTGAATATCATAACAAAACACATCGTGCAAAATTTCAGTCAAATCGGACGAGAATTGCACCTTCTAGAGGCTCAAGAAGTCAAGATCCCAGATCGGTTTATATGGCAGCTATATCAGGTTATGTACCGATTTACGAAATACTTAGCACAGTTATTGAAAGTCATAACAAAACACCACGTGCAAAATTTCAATCAAATCGGACGAGAATTGCGCCCTCTAGAGGCTCAAGAAGTCAAGACCCAAGATCGGTTTATATTGCAGCTATATCAGGTTATAGACCGATTTGAACCATACTTAGCACAGTTGGTGGAAGTTATAACAAAACACCACGTGCAAAATTTCAATCAAATCGGACAAGTTTGCGCCCTCTAGAGGCTCAAGAAGTCAAGACCCAAGATCGGTTTATATGGCAGCTATATCAGGTTATAGACCGATTTGAACCATACTTAGCACAGGAAGTGATACCAAAACACCACGTGCAAAATTTCAGCCAAGTCGGACGAGAATTGCGCCCTCTAGAGGCTCAAGAAGTCAAGACCCAAGATCGGTTTATATGGCAGCTATATCAGGTTATAGACCGATTTGAATCATACTTGAAACAGTTGTTGGATTTTATAACAAAACACTTCGTGCAAAATTTCATTCCAATCGGATGAGAATTGCGCGCTCTAGAGGCTCAAGAAGTCAAGATTCCAGATCGGTTTATATGGCAGATATATCAAAACGTGGACCGATTTGAACCACACTTAGCGCAGTTGTTGGAAGTGATATGCGACCACGTGCAAAATTTCATTCTTTAGAGGCTCAAGAAGTCAAGACCCAAGATCGGTTTATATGACAGCTATATTTAAATACATGGACCTATTTGGCCCATTTACAATCCAAACCGAATAGAATAGGACAGCCCTCAAACGGAGATAGACACAGTAGGATCTGCGGATGTTTAGAAATGTGGTATCCCAAGTGGTAGCTTTAAAATATGATCTTGAATGAAAATAATCAATACAAAACAAATTTATTACTGCGGATCTGAACGAGACCCGTAGCTCTATATATATCTTCATCGCCACCTACAAAAGGCGTTACATTATAGGGCTCAAACAAAATCGTGATCTAGCACGATGCTGATTATATTTCAGGATCCTCCCCCGAAATTCCCTTCAAACCGGCCAAGTTTGCCTACTATGGGTATTTGAAAGTAGTTAACCAATTTTGATTTGATTTGATTCCCCCTACCATAATTTTCAGAAATGCCGGAGATGGGTGGTGCAATTGAAGCGAAATGTTGTGTGATTTTTTTTTTTAATAACCTAAAACCAAAAATTTGATATCCAAATTTCGGATGGGGTATCTAGGGGGGTCGCCCCATCCCCAAACCCACCAAATATATTTATGGACCAATCACGGCAATATGGGACTCAAATGAAAGGTATTAGAGAGTGGAAAGCGAATTTGATATACAAATATGGAGTCCAGTGTTTGGGGGGCCACCCTACCCCCCAAAACACCCCTAAATCGGGCATATTTACCGACCATGGCAATATGGGGCTCAAATAAAAGGTATTTGGGAGTAGAATACGAATCTGATATCCAAAAGTGGGACCAAGTGTTTGGGGGACGCCTCGTCCTATAAACCAATGGCAATATGGGGTTTAAATCAGTGGTATTTGAGAATAGACCGCGATGCTGATAGTTTTTCAGGGCTAAGTATGTGGGAGACCACCTCACCGCGCGGCCATGGCAATATGGGACTCAAATCAAAGATATTTGGGAGAAGAGCACGAAATTGATACCCACTTTCGGAACCAAGTTTATGGGGGTCAATATCACCCCCTATACCACAAACCAACACCTTGGGGACTTCCCACTCCCAAAACCCATGCGAGTATCGGGTTTTAAAGTTTTTTTATTAAAAGTGGAGTAAATCAAACATTCAAACTTAGATGACCCTTAACCCATCGAGCGAATTCATAGACCAATAAAGGTCATTTGGTATGCAAATAAAGGTATTTATATTGTAAAGCTGTTAGTCAAGCGATATACACATACCATATTCGTTGCTTGGTTTTTCGCTAAAAGCTCTTTAATTGTCGAAAATAAATATTCAAAGGATAATTTTGTTCCATCCGGTGAGGGCCCGGTTCGACTGGTGGTGAATTTATTAATTGAAGTTTAGCACAATGAGTTCTCTTACGCCCTTCGACATTCGTACCGATTATGTCCAAGATCGGGCTATATTTGGATATGAAAATTTTGCCCATGAACATTCCACTAAGGAACAGGGGCAAACTTCTCTCATATCAATGAGTGCAGTCCGATTCAAGTTTTTAGCTCAATGACAAGGGGCCTTCTTTTTATAGCCGAGTCCGAACGGCGTGCCGCAGTGCGACACCTCTTTGGAGAGAAATTTTATTGGGTTGCCCAAAAAGTAATTGCGGATTTTTCATACAGTCGGCGTTGACAAATTTTTTCACAGCTTGTGACTCTGTAATTGCATTCTTTCTTCTGTCAGTTATCAGCTGTTACTTTTAGCGTGCTTTAGAAAAAAAGTGTAAAAAAAGTATATTTGATTAATGCATTTACTTTCTTTTAAAAAATCCGCAATTACTTTTTGGGCAACCCAATACATGGCATAGTACCTCACAAATGTTGCCAGCATTAGGAGGGAAAAACCACCGTTGAAAAATTTTTCTGATGGTCTCGCCAGGATTCGAACCCAGGCGTTCAGCGTCATAGGCGGACATGCTAACCTCTGCGCTACGGTGGCCTCCCTTTGGGTATGCAAAGGCAAATTTGCCCATGAATATTCCACTAAGGAACAGGGGCGAACTTCTCACATATCAATGAGTGTTGTCTGATTCAAATTTAAGCTCAATGATAAGGGGCCTCCTTTTTATAGCCCTGTCCGAACGGCGTGCCGCAGTGCGGCACCCTTTTGGGGAGAAGTTTTTACATGGCAAAGTATCTTACAAATGTAGCTACCATTAGTAAGGGGATGACCAATGCTGGGAATTTTTCTGATGTTCATGCCGGGGTTTGAACCCAGGCGTTCAGTGTCATGGGCGGACATGCTAACCTCTGCGCTACGGTGGCAACCATAGCTGCCATAAATACCGATTCTACCGATTTAAGTTCTTGGGTTAATACAAGCAGGTGGGCTGTGTTAGAGTCTTCGACATTCGTGTTCAATTTAGTCTTTTAACCGATGAATTTGGTACAACGAGTTGTGTGAGACTCTTACATAGGCTTTCTGAATATGGTGGAGATCGGGCTATATTTAGATAGGGCAGCTATGGAGCATTTTTCATCGCATTATGACAAAGTGGTTAATATTCGCATATATTGGGTTGCCCAAAAAGTAATTGCGGATTTTTCATATAGTCGGCGTTGACAAATTTTTTCACAGCTTGTGACTCTGTAATTGGATTCTTTCTTCTGTCAGTTATCAGCTGTCACTTTTTGCTTGCTTTAGAAAAAAAGTGTAAAAAAAGTACATTTGGTTAAAGTTCATTCTAAGTTTTATTAAAAATGCATTTACTTTCTTTTAAAAAATCCGCAATTACTTTTTGGGCAACCAAATATATTCGGGGTGGTGAGTTCCCTGTCGAACTTAATGCCTTTTTCTTTGTTTTTTTTTTTTTTTGCTAAAAAGGTCATACCCATAAATGCAAACTTTACACCAGCATATGTCATTGCATCCATTACATTCTAAATGTTTAAATTGGCTCCTGCAAATAGTTGTGACTAAACTTTGTATTTAGATTACCCATTGGTGAAGCACAAGAACAATTTATTACTTCTCATTACCGGAACTCTGAATCTACGCAACAAATCTTTAAAAACGACCATAGATGCAATGCCAAACGATGCTTGGCCAGCAGAACACTTACAATGTTAGGAATCTTTTTTTTTTTTTTAATGGCATGTGTGTGTGTGTGTTTATATTGGTTTTTGGCCAATGGTGTCGGCTGGTGCCGCTTGGCCATTTTATTGACCACCCAACAATTGCAGTTAAATGGGAACTTGAACTACAAAGTCATGGTCACACATCAAGAGAATTCGCACCAGCAACTTCATACCATACAACAACAACGCCCGCCAATGGCATGAAGAAACCGCCGACCAACAGAAAACCACGACGACAATTCCAGATTTTAGCTGAACAACACCACCCCGGCAATGCGGACGAAAATCAAGTAAATAATACTTCTGTGTAAATGATTTTAATTAAAACGCAAGTATAAAATTTCCCCGCATCCAAGGTGGACACATACCACACCACACCAGTCACAGCAACAGAGCTAGAAATCTAGCTGTGTTGGAGCAGAAAGAGCAAGTACGAGAGCATGAAGCTTCTTCCTCCCATTGCTTGTGAATGTTGGCTGGCATTGAGCTCGGAGTGAAGATGTATGTGATACTACTTGACTTGACCATGTCCAGTGCCATTTATCACTTTGATAAATGTTCCAATATATGGCTCATAAATTCAATAACACGTACCTCTTCTTTGCTTTACTTCACTTTTGGTTCATTGGTGGACGATTTAGTGAACCATTTAAAAGAATCTCCTTTTGCAGTCGATTAACTAGGTTACCAGCTGAGGTTTTGTTCATCGCGGAATTGGAAGCTTAATTGGCATATGCGTACAGTCAGTACATGGCTAGAACTAAATTGACACCTACATATTTATGGATATGCCACATACGAAGCATAACCAACGGTATAAACAATGGACATTAAAGTGAAAAATCAACCGAGAGTTCAAATTATCTAATCTACCCTCCACTATAAAAATATACTCTTTACCATAGTACATCAACACTGACATTCCATTCTTAACAGTGTTGCCATTCAAGAAAATTATGTCCTGTTAATAATGAAGAAAAATCCTACCAAACCCGACCAAAACCTACCAAATGTTCTACAAGCCGAAGAGTTGGCCATTTGGTACACATCAAACTATACATTTTTGTACCCTTCACCATAGGATGGGGGTATAACCTAGTCATTCCGTTTGTAACACCTCGAAATATTTATCTGCGACCCCAAAAAGTATATATTGGGTTGCCCAAAAAGTAATTGCGGATTTTTTAAAAGAAAGTAAATGCATTTTTAATAAAGCTTAGAAAGAACTTTAATCAAATATACTTTTTTTACACTTTTTTTCTGAAGCAAGCTAAAAGTAACAGCTGATAACTGACAGAAGAAAGAATGCAATTACAGAGTCACAAGCTGTGAAAAAATTTGTCAACGCCGACTATATGAAAAATCCGCAATTACTTTTTGGGCATCTCAATATATTCTGGATCGTCTCGACATTCTGAGTCGAACTAGCCATGTCCGTCCGTCTGTCTAAATCACGATGGCAGTCGAACGCGTAAAGCTAGCAGCATGAAATTTTGCAAAGATAATTCTTTCCGATGTAGGTCTTTGGGGATTGCAAATGGACCATATAGGTTCAGATTTGGATATAGCCCCCGTATAAAACGATCCCCCGATTTGACTTCTTGAAGCCTCAGTTTTCATCCGATTTGTCTGAAATTTGGATCAAATACTTCAGTTATGACTTCCAACATCCATGTCCAGTATGATCCGAATCGGTCTATAAACAGATATAGCCCCCATATAAACCAATCCCCCGATTTGACTTCTTGAGCCCCTAGAAGCCTCAATTTTCATCCCATTTGGCTAAAATTTGGTACAAAGACTTGAGTTATGACTTTCAACATCCATGTCCAGTATGATCCGAATCGATCTTTAAACAAATATAGCCCCCATGTAAACCGAAACCCCGATTTGACTTCTTGAGCCTTAATTTTCATCCGATTTCTCTGAAATTTGGATCAAAGACTTCAGTTATGACTTTCAACATCCATGTCCAGTATGATCCGAATCGGTCAATAAACAGATATAGCCCCCATATAAACCGATCCCCGGATTTGACTTCTTCAGCCCCTAGAAGCCTCAATTTTCATACGATTTGGCTGAAATTTGGATCAAAGACTTCAGTTATGATTTTCAACATCCATGCCAAGTACGATCCAAATCGGTCTTTAAACCGATATAGCCCCCATATAAACCGATTCCCGGATGTGACTTCTTCAGCCTTTAGAAGCCTAAATTTTCTCCTGATTTGGCTGAAATTTGGTCCAAAATCCTATATTATGACTTAGAACATCCATGCCAAGTTTTATACGAATCAGTCAATAAGGTGATAACGGTCCCCTAAGTACCGATATCCCGATTTCACTACTGGAGACCAAAATAATTAAAATATAAACTCAGTTAATAAGGCTACATTTTCAGCGGTATCCATGGATTCGGCCCAGCCAAACTTAGCACGCTTTTAATTGTCAAGGCCACAAAGTATTAGATCGTCGTTATTCGTATAGGATCTAGACATTTCCGTCTCTATATTGGTTGAAATCACTCTACAGCCTGAAGTTCAAAGATGGCCTATATCTTGATATAGCACCCCCCTTTATACCAATCTCCCGATAAGAAATCTTGAGTTCATAAAGTCGTATTTTTGCCCCGATTTCGATGAACAACCGTGCCGAGTTTGGATAAAGCAATCTACCGATTTAAGTGTTTGAGTCCAGAAATGGTCTTTTACTTCCTTTTTTCACCGTTACAGCGAGTTGCATGTACCCCTCAACTTTTGAGTGTAGGCCGGTTTTCCGGCATTGAACGCACAAAAACCGCATTTTCTATCCAAAATTTACAAAGTTTGGAAGATATCTCTTAAAACTCGTACCAGCAGTTACCGTTTTTCTTGACATTTGAAGCAATGAGACCCTTTATAACCCCCTGGCCCCTTGCTATCCTTGGCTTAATTCTGAACTCTTTACGAATACACAGAAATGACACGAAGCGAATTAATTTTGAGTCATTCCCAACGACTTTTACAGTTATTAACTTGGTATTAATCACCCTTATTATGTATGTCGTAGTCGAATTTCGAGAGCAGTCGTAGTCGAACTCGAATTTACATTTCGTTGGTATTATGTAAATAAAATGACGTGAGTGTTTTTGTAATAGACGTATCCTACATATTTTAATAAATTCTGAACTACCCAGTGATAAAAACATCAGCTGATTGAAAATATTTGAGTTACAATTGCCGGCTTTTTAAACGTTTCGTAATAAAAAGTAAAAAAGTAAAATAAAAATGCTAAGTGTTGCAAATTTTTCATCTTCTGACGAAGAAGACGAAACCAATGCTTATAATCTTATTTGTTATCGCAGGCAGATAAGAATTCAGTCAAACATATTTTCCCTTCCAAGTTCAAAGTAAGTATGTTTCCTTTCACGTTTCTCCCAAATTATCAATATTTTTTTGCAGATTTGTAAGCAATTTTAGACTGAACAAAGCGTCTTTTCGGTACGTTCTAAGGACAATTTCACAAAAACTTCGTGATCCCTCCAGATCAACATGTGTGCCTAAAACTTTGCGGCTGGCAGCAACACTAAGAATACTCGCGGAAGGTAGCTACCAAAAAGGAGCAGGAAACGATTTCAACGTGGGCCTGGCACAACCCACAATGAGTTGTGTCTTTCACGAGTGCATAGATGCGATGTATAGCGAACTTTGCTCCAAATGGATTACATTCAAAATGAGCGAAAGGGAAAAGATGGAAATAAAGGAACATTTCTATGGCCAAACGAGGTTTCCGGGCGTAATTGGCTGTATTGATGGCACCCATATAAAGATTTTGGCTCCAACTCTATCAGAACGTTGGAAATACTATAATAGAAAGGAATTTTATAGCTTAAATGTGATGATGTGATGACGCTGCTCTTCATATCTGCCCATACCTTCATCCAACCTTCAGCCTCACGTGTGGGAGGGCCTAAACTATTCAGCTTTCTTTGCAAATTATTCCACTGCTCTTTAATGGACAACTTGTCTGTGTTTTTATGGTATCCTTTAGCTATATTTGGGTTTTGACACATAAAATCCACAAGAGCTTCAAATTGTTTTGGTGTCGTTTTCTTTATCCTTTAAATATGTATAATTGAATAATTTTAGGTAAACAATGCACAAATGTTTGATACTAAGACTTACGTTTTGCTGTTATTCATTTTTCTAATTATTTTTATTCAGTTTTTGTAATTTTTAATCTTGTCACTTGAAAAATTCTCTACGACTGTTTCTGTCGAATTTCTCGCTAAAAAACGGCATACATAATACCAAAAAATGTAATAGATTTTAAACATAGTCGCATTTCAGGCGAAAAACGACATATGTAATACCATTCACAATAAACGACAGGAATTCGTTGTGACTACGACATACATAATAGAGGTGAATATGTTCAAACTGTAATAAATACAATTGACAAATGATAAAATTTTTGCAAATTAGCCAAAATCTGACGATCAAATATGGGGAGTTATATCTAAATCTGAACCGATTTCGACCAAACTTCTTAGATATTGTGGTAGTCGTCGAAGAAAACGTTGTACAAAGATTGGTCAATAAATGAGCTTGCAGTGGCTCTAGAACTGAAAAGCGGGCGATAAATATATGAGAGCTATATTTTTGTCTAAACCGAGAGTCAAGAGAAACCCCTTCCTGCCGAATTCCGACAAAATCGGCTAACAAGTGACCACGTTATTGCAAAATTAGTCCAAATCGAACGAACATTTATATGGGAGCTATATCCTAATCTGAACCGATTTTTCCAATTTCAATAGGCTTTGTCTCTATGCCGAACAACTTGCCTGTACCAAATTTTAAGACGATCGGGCGAAAATTGGGTCCTGTACTTTGTACACAAAATAACATGGACAGACAGACGGACATAGCTAAATCGAATCAGAAAGAGATTCTGAATCGATCGGTGTACTTATCGATGAGTCAATCTCTCTTCCTTCTGGGTGTTACAAACAAATTCACTAAGGTATAAATAATACCCTGTACCACAGTAGTGGTGTAGGGTATAAAAAAACAAGTAAAAGTGTGCTAAGTTCGGCCGGCCCGAATCTTGGGAACCCACCACCATGGATTCTGCTAAAAATTTATACAAAATGAATTTAGGTGAAGGGCATAATTCTACATACCAAACATCTGTCAAACCAGCAAAAATTAAAGCTTCTAGGAACCGAACAAGGATGATCGGGAGATCGGTTTATATGGGAGCTATATCAAGTTAAAGACCGATTCGCACCGAAGTCATAACAGAACACTATGTGAAAAATGTCAGCCAAATCGGACGAAAATTGCGGCTTCCAGGGGATCAGGAAGTCAAAATGGGAGATCGGTTTATATCGAAGCTATATCAGGTTATATACCGATTTGGACCGTACTTAGCACAATTGTTGGAAGTCATAACAAATACCACATGCAAAATTTCAGACAAATTGGACAAAAATTGCGGCTTGTTAGGGCTCAAGAAGTCAAATGGGAAGATCGGTTTATATGAGAGATTTATCAGATTATAGACCGATTCGGACCGTGCATGGCAAAGTTGTTGGATGTCATAACAGAACACCACATGCAAAATTTCAGCCAAATCGGACAAAAATGGCAGGTTTATATGGGAGCTATATCAGGTTATAGACCAATTTGGACCATACCAGGCACAGTTGTTGGAAGTCATAACAGAATACTACATGCAGCCAAATCGGACATAAATTGCGGCTTCCACGGCCTCAAGAAGTCAAATCGTGAGATCGGTTTATATGGGAGCTATATCAGGTTATAGTCCGATTTGGACCGTACCCGGCACAGTTGTTGGGAGTCATAACTCAACACCATTGGCAAAGCTTTAGCCAAATACGACAAAAATCTTGGCTTCCACTATGTAGACGGGCCGTAGGCTCGAAATGGGGAATGAATCCGAGGATAGTACACTGGCTCTACAGGAGCGTGATTAGACCAATACTTACTTACGCCTCAGTCGTTTGGTGGACTGCTATGGAGAAAAAGTGCAACATAAGGACCATACAACAGATTCATAGAACAAGTTGTCTTGGCATAGACGGAGCGATGGGGACCACGACCACTAGAGCACTGGAGACTATTCTAGATATCTGACCCATTGACATACAGATTAAGTGTGAGGCAACCACTACGGCTATCAGACTTAAGGCAAAGGGAGAATGGATTGAGGATGAGAGCAGCTCATGCCATCGCGGTATAATCGAGGCGACTATAGGAAACCTGGAAGGAAGGGAAGAGGTCTCCGATCGGATACCTTAGATGAACCTTGAAGTCGAGTGCGAGGCACTGCTGCCATCGGCACAGTCTTGGATTGACTGAACCCTAGTATTGCCATCTGGAAGATCATGTTACACGAATGGATCAAAGCTAGAGGACAGATTGGGCCTAGGGTCTACATTGAGAACCCAGGGACTGAGATCTGCTTTAGACTGCCTGACCATAATATGGTCCTGCAGCCGGAGACCCGGGCGATCACGGAAGTTGTGTGGTGCTAACGCACCGACATCGAGTGTGATCATCTTTACGGACAGTAAAATTGCTATACGGGCAATAACAACCAGGACGGTAAGGTCACGTACAGTCTTGCAGTGTAAGAAGGAGATTGACGCCTTCTCTGAGTGTGGCAAAATCCACATCGAAGTAAGGTGGAATGCAAGGGCAGACGATTTGACGGTGAAGGCCAGATGACTGCGGTAAATAAACTTGGTTAACCCGAAGCCTTTCGGGTCGACGCAGTCCGAGTTAAGGGAGTGGGCAACGAATGCGCATGCAGCCCTGTGGAACGGCGAAACGGTCGGTAGGACGGTGAAAATCCTATGGGGGGATCCAGATCGTGAGAAGACGAAGCTATTACTGAAAGGAAGGAAAGGAAGCAGGAGGTCAGTATAGCTATTGGTATCATAACGGGACACATAGCATTACGAGCTCACTTATGTAAAATAGGGCTTGCGGGGAAGATGATGAGACGTTGAAGCATTTCCTTTGTCTTTGCCCGGCTTTCGCGTCTTAGATGGATCACAATACCAGACATGAACCAACTTAGGGGAGTGGTATTGAAAACAATTAAGAATTTTGTAAGTAGCATGGAATTCCTAACTTAAAATTTTGTTTTTAGAGGTTACTTTATAGTTTTTAGAGCGCACAACAAGTCGCTTAGGTGTATGTCCATAGTGGCATGGGGCGGATTAATAACTGCACCCCCTTTTCAACCTAACCTATCCATATCAGGTTATACACCGATTTGAACTGTACCCGGCACAGTTATTGGAAGTCATAACAAACCACACTACATGCAAAATTTCGGCCAAATCGTACAAAAATTACGGCTTCCAGGGACTCAAGAAGTCAAAATGGAAGATTGGGTTTATGGGACCAATATCTAAATCTGTACCGGTAAGGTCCATTTGCAATCTCCAACGACCTACATCAATGTTCAGTATCAGTGCAAAATTTCAAATGACTAGCTTTACGGGTTCGACCGCTATCGTGATTTCCACAGACGGACGGACGAACATGGCTAAATCGACTCAGAACGTCGAGACCAATTCTGAAAATTTCTCCCTCTATCCTCCTATTCTGATTGAATTGGGGAGAGGAAATTTTTGGGAGAGGGAATTTCGAATTCTCGAAAACAGTTGTTTTGCTTCAGCTGTTTTATTTTGGCTAAACATTTTACTATTATTTTTTGGGAAAAGGACATAAAATGGAAAAATTAGCAAAAATAAGTTATAAAGGTGGATAAAAAAAGTTTACAAACATGTTTACTATTGCTTTTGTAATGTTTGTTTTAGTTTTTGTATTTTAATAGTGCACAATTATGGCCTACAGCTTGTCACCATATTTATGTGCAGTGATAACAACTTTCCGTCTTCATCCAACAATCGTTGGCTAAATTAGATGCTTCCAGAGTGGTCTAATAGACAGATTAATTGTGGCGTGTTGTCCCTGGTTGCATGCGGGGCACACATCCTGCATGTTGGCATTTTCCCTTGCCAAAAGGAGTTAATGTGGCTGAATCGTATAAATGCTGTGGTGGTCTGCCTGATACACCGTTTTATCTAAAGGCCCACTTTTATGGAACTAGCACTTGAAAATCTAATCGACATTTCCGGACGGCGCCCACTTTTCTTGGTGGTTGGGACGGCTGCTGGACATAGTGCTACCGACTTATTCTTACTCCTGTGAAGTAAATGCTGCCAAATGTGGTGCCAAGTATCTTTGAATAATTGACCACTAACATTCCATTAAGGAACAGGCAGAAGACTTCTTGCACAGCATTGATTGCCGCCCGATTCCACTTTAAGCTCAATAATAAGCGACCTCCTTTAAGTATCCGACTCGGAACGGAGTGCCAATGAAATTGAAAAACTTAGGAAAATCTTCTATGGTGTGTACACGACATATTTAAACCGGGAGAACCTAACAAAATGTGTACTTGTTTTTGATGAAAAAGTGAAAAATAATTTCAATTGTTCGTAAGTAATAAGAAGTGGTACCATTTTTTTTTTTATAAAAACATAAAATTTACAATTTTTTATCCTAACTTCCTTTCATTTGTTTGGGGGAATTTGCCCAAATTTTATCGCCTCATTCTCCCTTTTATATCGATTCAGAATAGCAACTTTTTTCCTGGGAGAGATTTCCCTTTTTCGAAGTTTGTTTAGAATAAGGAAAAGGGGATTAGGGAACAAACTCCCAGTAAATTGTTATTCAGAATAGGGGAAAAGGGAGTAGGGAATAAACTCCCAGGGAATTATTATTCAGAATAGGGCTGATATACTTTATGGTGTCTAAGAAGAATATGTCGAGGTGTTACAAACGGAATGACTCCTATGGTGGTGGATATAAAAAGAGTCAAGAACCGTGCTGATTCGGAACATATTTAAGTGAAGCGCCTTTGTAGCAAGGATTTATAGAGTGATCAACTTACCATTGTTTGTTCCATCGCAATAGGCTACAATTGGCTCGAGAAATATTTTGGCAAGCGCCATGAGACCAACACTCAAATTTTAAGCACATCTTAGACCATGATAACAAACCATAACGAACAGTCAATAAAACGCGTTGACTTACAAAAAAATATTCATTTTTACATGATTTTTAAAGTAAAATAACTTTGTGTGCTTTATATAAAAGATTTGTTATAAATCAAAAAAAAGGAATTAATACTAAAATTAGTATTGGAGTATTTATAACAAATGTACTTATCAGACTATCATAGTAGAGAGACAACAATGATCCACAAAACCAAGGAAAATATATATTAATAAAATTATCTCTATGTAAGTATACTTTAAAAGTATATGCTTGTGTATATGTTGTTAATTAAAAAAAAAATAAATAAATAGTTAATATTAGGATTATATAAGGGGATGTATAAAGTGTGAATACTGCATTCAAAATGAAGACTTAAATAAATGAGCCAACAATTCGGGCTCTGATAAATCCATTTTGTATTTTTGAACAATATCTTGGACCTTTAAGCGGCGTCTTACATGAGGAGGTTGGAAGCTAGCAGGGGAAAAAGTTCATATTAATGATATGACTTAAAACAAAAACCTCTTACACATACTTATCATTGTCCAGACGCCTTCTCTTGGCCATATTATGAGCGGTTTGTCGCACAAGATTGCCAACGACCCTTCTACTCAGCACCATGCCATCGACCAGGGGTGTGGCGAAGCTCATGCGTCCTGGTGGACCCTGCAATTTAACCCTAAGCAAGCCTGATTGCAGAGCGTGTATGAAAATCACATGAACATCTGCAGCTCTGGGAAGTTGTAATATATTGGCCTCCTCTCCTGTCTTAGTATAGGGTAGCAATTCCTCTGCAAAGAAAAACATCTGGAAGTTATGCCATTTACAATGGCGTCTCCAATCCTCACTCACCTATAGGGAAACTCAATAGATCCTCAAATGATTCTAACCACACCAAGAAAATTTTAGCTGGTGGCTGCGACAGCAATGCCGGTTTCATGGCATTTGCCTTACGCCGGGTGGGAGGTATGGGATCCTTGTTTTTATCCAATTCCAAAGAAAGATTTCGCGAGCGTTGTGTAGAGTTTTTATTTGCCTCATTTAAGTTGGTGACATCCACAGATGTCCTAGACCAAACATTTGCCGAATCACCGCTGGAGGAATGACAGCAACCATCAATGTCCGAATGTAAATTCCATTCAGTTGGCACCACAAAGGCAATTTCCGATGAAACATCAGCCCAATACAAAACTTTGCTTTCTCCATTAAATCTCATATCGCTCGGTAATTGGTGATTATGAGTTTTGTCTTCCGTTTTCGTTGTGTTGGATTTTAAGAACCAAGAAGTACTAACCAGACCGGACCAACCAGAATGTTCCTTTATGTTAACAGGCCAGCCTGTGGAGAGAAAATTGAATTGGCTTTTCGTTTGGAATACAATTTCATTGACCTCCACTTACCCAAAGTCATCAACATATTGCCAAAATGTGGATCCAATGTGCGCAAATTCTCCTCATTCATATTGCCCACAATCTCCTCAGCCGTAGATTGTCCAGCTTTAACATAAAAAACATGCACAGTATCATAGGTACGGGCACTTAACTTATCCAAAGAGTTCAGTTCTGCGGCAAAATTCGTTCTCTTGGTATCCAAGACAATCAAAGGCCTCTGGGGGGGAGAACCTAAACTCTCAGCAGGACTGTTGGGATTTCTCTCTTCGAATGTGAGAAAACCAAAATGTGATAAAAATAAACGTGCCGCTTGAAATTCATGACACACTGTGGGTGGTACACTCTCCTGGGCATGTGATAGAGAATCCGAACTATTATCAGTCTCAGCCCATGCTAACTTTTCGTGTATAGTTTGATTTTCCAACATGGTCTCCAATTGTTTAATACTTTCCGTGCCATATTGTTCGCGTATCTGTTCGAATGTCGGTATGGAGAAATCAGCAACACATGGTGTAACCTTTTCAACACCTTCGGGGAAATGTTTCTGATCGAACTCTATACGCTGGGGTACCTCGTTCATTGGTATGGGACGTCCAGGGTTGACAGCGTGATATTTTGTGCCAGACTTACTTCGTGGTAAATGCCTCAATTGCATGGTCCAAGCATGACGACCAAATGGACCGCGTATTAACACTGGGGATAGGTAAAGAAGCATATGATTGGAAGGAAGCATTAAACAATATAGACGATAATTGGATTTTTCTTCTCTTAATGGCCAAGAGTATAGGAAAGAACATAGTTTCTGACCTGACATAAAGAATGATTTTTATGAACTAAGTTTTTCAGGGTGGCAGCAAAATTGCAAATTTTGCCCATGAACATTCCACTAAGAAACGGGGGCAAACTTCTCACATAGCAAAGAGTGCTGTCCAATTCAAGTTTTAAGCTCTATGATAAGGGGCCTCCTTTTTATAGCCGAGTCCAAACGGCGTGCCGCAATGCGACACCTCTTTGGAAAGAAGTTTTACATGAGTGGAAAACCACCGTTGAAAATTTTTTCTGATAGCTTTGCCCGGATTCGAACCAAGGCGTTCAGCGTCATAGGCGGACATGCTAACCTTTGCGCTACGGTGGCCTCAGGGTGGCAGCACTGGTTGTTAACTGTGTCCAAATGTGAACTGTGAAAGTGAAAGGTGTTCAGTATACCCTGCCATTTCATCATGGAGAAACTCACAAATAAGCAACCACTGCAAATCATTGAAATTAATAACAAAATTCATACTCTGTGGTCTTTATATTCGATGGCTCATTTCTGGATACATAAAAAAGCTAAACTGTCACATCTTACCAATTACCAATGCAACCCCAATAACAACAATTTGGAGTAATTTATGAGCTGATGGCACCATCGGTCCATTTTTATTCAAAGGCATTAAAAAAAATCGGAGTTTCGGGAAACATTTACATGAAATTATATTTAACAAGTCAAAAGGTGTTTAGTTCGGCAGGGCCAAACTTTGGATACCCACCACCTCGTGTATATGTAAACCAACTTTCATCATAGTCCGGTGAACCAACTACCAACTTCGTCATGGACATTGAGTGGTCTAATAAGATCTCGAAGGACCTAACACAACACACTGTCCCAAACTTCGGAGATATCGGACAATAAATGCGCCTGTTATGGGCCCAAAACCATAAATCGAGAGATCGGTCGATATGGCAGCCATATCCAAATCTAGACCGAACTGGGCTAAATTGAAAAAGGATGTCGAAGGGTCTAACACAACTCAGTGTCCCTAATTTCAGCAAAATCTGGTAATAAATTTGGCTTTTATGGGCCTAAGACCCCAAATCGGCTGATCGGTCTATATGGGGGCTATATCAAGATATAGTCCGATATTGCCCATCTTCCCACTTAACCTGCTTATGGACAAAAAAAAAAGAATCTGTGCAAAGTTTCAGCTCAATATCTCCTTTTACCCGCAACCGCCTCCCTCAGATGTGTATGAAGAGATATCTTGATACAATAAAATGGCATCAGTGTTGTACAAAGAAAGCTGGTGGTCACCTTTGGTTCCTCTGGCCTTCGCCGCCAAACGATTGCATTCCCCCTTACTCCGTTATGGTCCAGCACCCAAACGATGCGGATTTTGCCATCTTCAGAGAAGGCGTTAATCTCCTTCTCACACTGCAAGCCTGTTCGTGACCTCACCGTCCTGGTTGTTATTGCAAATGCAAATTTTGCTCATGAACATGCCACTAAGGAATAGGGGCAAATTTCTCACATATAAATGAGTGCAGTCCGATTCAAGTTTAAGCTCAATGATAAGGGGCTTTCTTTTTATAGCCGAGTCCGAACGGTGTGCCACAGTGCAACACCTCTTTGCAGAGAAGTTTTACATGGCATAGTACCTCACAAATATTACCAGCATTAGGAGGGGAAATTTCCTTTATAGCAATTTTACTTCACCCTCGATGTGCTCGCGTTAGCACCACACCACCTCACGCATTCCGTAATCGAATGCCCGAAACTCCGCCTGCAGGACAGTGTTATGGTCAGGCAGTCTAAAACAGATCTCAGTCGCTGGGTTCTCAATGTAGACCCTCAGGCCCACTCTGTCCCCTAGCTTTGATCCATCCGTGTAACATAATCTTCCAGATGGCAATACTTGGGTCCCGTCAATCCAAGACTGCGCCGATGGCAGCAGTGCCTCGCACTCGACCTCAAGGTTCATCTCCGGTATCCGATCGGAAACCTCTTCCCCTCCTTCCAGGTTTAATATAGTCACCTCGATTATACCGCGATGATATGAGCTGCTCCCCTCCCAAGTTTGAAGATGGGCTATATCGGACTATGTCTTGATATAGCCCCCATATAGACCGCTCCGTCGATTTAGGGTCTTATACCCATAAAAGCCATATTATTATCCGATTTTCCTGAAATTTGGGATAGTGAGTTGTGTTAGGCCCTTCGACTTATTTCTTCAATTTGGCGCAGATCGGTCCAGATTTGAATATAGCTGTCATATAGACCGATCTCTCGATTTAAGATCTTGCGCCCATAAAAGGTTGTGTTGTTGTGTTAGGCTACTCGACATCCTTCTTCAACTTGCCCAAGATCGGTCCAGATTTGGATATAGCTGCCATATGGACCGATCTCTCGATTTAAAGTTTTGGGGCCATTAAAGGTGTATTTATTGCCCGATTTCGCCAAAATTTGGGACAATGAGTTAAATTAGGCCCTTCGACATTCTTCTTTAATTTCGGTCCAGATTTGGATATATCTGCCTTATAGACCGATCTCTCGATTTAAGGTTTTGGGACCATAAAAGGCGCATTTATTGTCGAATTTCGCCGCAATTTGGGACAGTGAGTAGTGTTAGGCTCTTTTTTTTCTGCAACTTGGCCCAAATCGGTCCAGATTTGGATATAGCTGCCATATAGACCGATATCTCGATTAAAAGTCTTGACCCCATAAAAGGCACATTTATAGTCCGATTTCACTGAAATTTGACACAATTACTTGTATTAGACTTTTCGACATCCGTGTCGTATATGGCTCAAATCGGTTTATTTTTAGATATGGCTACTAAAAAGACCAATATTTTGTTATACACAATTGAACAATGACTTGTACTTATTCGTATTTGATCCAAATCGGAACATATTCCGATATAGCTGATATGGGGTATAAGGTATACATTTTTTGCCGAATTTTGACGAAAGGTGATTTACATATATACTCGAGGTGGTGGGTATCTAAAGTTCGGCCTGGCCGAACTTAACACCTTTTTGCTTGTTAAAATTAATTCTTGCGAAACAGCCAATTTATTGATATGAAATTTAAGATCTTGAAGAAGAATTCGTCGAACAGTGGTGTCAGAAATTCCCATAGCAGCTGCATGTTTGCATGCCGAACGCCGGGAATAATGCACAACTAACTGCCTCACTCTTTCGATATTTTCCGGAGTTCTGATGCTCCGTTGACGTCCATTTCTGCGTTTAGCAACACTTTCACATCCCCGAAATGAGTTAAACCACGACAGAATCGAACTAAGGCCAGAAACAAGTCTATGAGGAGGAGTTTCAAAGCGAGACGGAAGGCACGATGCATAGCAACAAGTGAGCGACCTTTAGAAAAGAAGATCTAGACGACGAAGGCCTGCTGATCCCTAGACCAGAGCATGATGACAAATGACTGGAAAGTAAAACAATCTGGGGGAACTCACCGCTCGGGAGTTTTCTCAAATATTGGGTTGCCCAAAAAGTAATTGCGGATTTTTTAAAAGGAAGTAAATGCATTTTTAATAAAACTTAGAATGAACTTTAATCAAATATACTTTTTTTACACTTTTATTCTAAAGCAAGCTAAAAGTAACAGCTGATAACAGACAGAAGAAAGAATGTAATAACAGAGTCACAAGCTGTGAAAAAATTTGTCAACGCCGACTATATGAAAAATCTGCAATTACTTTTTGGGCAACCCAAATAGGTAAGTTTCTCAGGCATACCCTGCATTTAGGGTTTTATTGTTATAGAAAATCTCACTGAAAGTTTTTTTTTCATACATGGACATGGAAAATAGTATTGAATAATGTATAGTACTTACATGTTACAGTTGGCTGCGGATCCTGATCATTGCCCAAGGGCTCCTCCAACAAAGCCAATATCGTTGAGTTTTCCGTAACGAAATATTTAAACTTCGATATGGCATGTTCAGTTGAAATTGAAGAACCATTTGTGGCGTCCAATGAATTGCAATGCTTCATCAAAGCGACCTCATCCAATAGCGATGATATTGACTCGGGACCGCATTCACTGGGAAAATAACCAACTTGTTCCAGAATGATTGTCAACAAAGCCTCAGCAGCATCACGAACACGCATAGAAGCTGGTTTCAATTCCTTTTCATCTTTAAACTTTGGTATATCACCGGATTTGCCAATACTCTTGGTGCCGGATATACCCAATTCAACCACCTCTAATACGGTTTGCAAGCAATCCTTATCCTGCAACAAGTAGGGATGTTGCATCAACCAGGCCGATGTGCATTGGAATGCGGCCACAATAGTGCTGTGCAGATCCTTGCTATGGGCCTGTGGCGGTCTCGAACACTGATAGCATATATAATCGCAAATCCATTTAACGGCTCGCTTGCATTCCAAGGCGTCTGTGGAAATTATCGTAAGATTTTGACTTGGTTCTTCAATTTTAACTAAAGTTTCTAGGTAGTGTGAATGGTATTTTATTCAAATTGTTTTGGATTGGTTTGGTTTGGTTTTCGTTTTCGTTTTAAATGTGATTTATGTGATATTTTGGTTGTTGATTGTTTTGGGCATTCATTGGAATCATTGATTGATTGAGATTGTATCCACCAACATGGTTATGGTATTATATACAACATTTTGTTTATGGTTTTGTGAGTTCAGTAGTTAGGTTTTGAAATGTGTGGTGTATGGTATTGTAGGTGGTACATAGATTTTTAAAACGTTTAGAATGTACAAAGAAAAAAAAAAACATGGAAAAATGTTTGGTGATAATTTAACCCACATAATGGACCCATGATAATATATAGATATGTATATTAAATATACATATATTTTATATATATATATATATATTGAAGTGTTATTTAGTTGGAATTTCATATAAATAGAGAAGTAATAGATTAGGAAGAAGAATGTGGTGAATAATTGTTTTCCAGTTATGGTGTTGTTTTAAAAGTTAAATCGAGTTGTGGTGTATGCATGTATGTTGGCATGGTTTAAATTAAATCCAAGATGAAAAGAGAAAGAAAGAAAACAAAAGAAGAAAGAGAAACAACCTGTGTTAGTCTTATCAATATTATTAATTACCGTTAGTAAATTTCCGAGCTGCAGCAATTAATGAATTTGGTTTTACATAAGGAATTGTTTTTATTTGGTAATTTTTCGTTAAACAAAGGCATAGTTGAATGAGAATGAGTAATGGTAATGGTAATATCGTTGTTGATGTGGATGGTTGTATGCAATTTAAATGAGACAAATGGACAAAGTACAAAAATGTTCAAGTTAAATATGAATATATTACAAGAATCATTTGATATGATTTCATATGAAACAAACGCAATTTTCAAAAAATGAAATTTTAATGGGACATTCGTTTGTTAAGTAGTATGCCAATGATGTTACAAAACCAATGTACATACAAATTTAAATGAAAATCAATATTTAGATACGATACATATTCCCAGGATTAGTAGTTTTGAAAAGAAGAGAATAAAAAACAACAAGAAAACTTTTGTTAGGGGTTTTAAGAATTTTTAATAAATTTGTAGTCAAAAAATGATTAAAATATGACTAAAATCCATTTTATAATAGTTTAATATGAAACGGGACATTTAGAAATATGTAAAATTATACAAACTCCACAATTTCTTTTAAGAGGATTAGTTTCAATTTTATTCTATTCTTTAATCTATGATGTCATATATCAATGTTGATGTGCTTTAACAATACTAGATTCTTTAAAATCAATCTGAACCCAAGCAAATGATTTAGGACGAGCCAAAACAACACTGAATGTTGACAATTATAAATTTAAAATACTCAGCGATGCTATTTATCGCCATAACCAATACACATGACAGTAGTTTCGAAATTCGGTATAGAATAATATAGATGCTCAATAGATGTTTCTTTGGATGGAGTTTGTTTGCTCTACAAGAAACCGATACTTACTACCAGCGGTAAAGAGCGTATATAATATATTATATAATAAAAAATTAAATTTTTACGCTTTGTTTGTCTGTTCCGTATAGACTGAAAAACGGCTGAACCGATTTTCATAAATTTTTACAGATGGTAGAGTTTGGGCCCCCGATGAAAATAGGGTACTACATTTTTTGATATCCGAAGGAAGGGGCGGGCCTTCCCTCATACCACAATTTTCAAAAACGATAGATTTCGGAGATGCGTGCACCGATTTAAGCGAAATTTTGTATGTCTCCTTATGGTACCACAAAAACACGAAATTGGTATTAAATTTTTGGGTCAAAAAACCTGAGGATACGCACCCGGACGGACATGTTTACAGATTGTGACAATATGGGTATCAAATGAAAGGTATTTAAGAGTAGAGTACGTCCAAAGGGTTCGGGGGTCCGCCACCCCCAAAACCCCCCAACAGGACTTTTTCACCGCTTTGGGCAATATGGCTATCAAATGAAAGGTATTTAAAAGTAGAGTACAAATCAGACATAAAAATTTATTCCTTGGTGTCCGAGGAGCCTCCCCACCCCGCAAAACCCCCCCGCACTGACATGTTTACCGATTGGGACAATATGGGTATCAAACGAAAGGTATTTAAGAGTAGAGTACGAACTTATTGGGTTGCCCAAAAAGTAATTGCGGATTTTTTAAAAGAAAGTAAATGCATTTTTAATAAAACTTAGAATGAACTTTAATCAAATATACTTTTTTTACACTTTTTTTCTAAAGCAAGCTAAAAGTAACAGCTGATAATTGACAGAAGAAAGAATGCAATTACAGAGTCACAAGCTGTGAAAAAATTTGTCAACGCCAACTAGATGAAAAATCCGCAATTACTTTTTGGGCAACCCAATAGTATACAAATTTCACCCAAAGTGTTCGGAGTGGTCCCAAAAACCCCCAACAGGACTCTTTCACCGCTTTGGGCAATATGGGTATCAAATGAAATGTATTTAAAAGTAGAGTACAAATCTGGCATGAAAATGTATTCGTTTGTGTCCGAGGGGCCTCATGGTTAAATTATAGACCAATCTGAAGATGTTTGAAAGTAAAATAAAACACAAAACGTGCGTGAGCTGTTTAAACCAGTGTTGCCAAAAAGATAATAGCTAGCTAGATAATAGTAACTGGACAAGATGAGACTCGAACGATAGGCATTTGAGAGTAGAACACGAAAATTATATACAAATTTAGGTCAACTCCCGAGGAGTCATCCCACCCCAAAATTATGCCCCAAATTGGCATGTTTACCAAGCGGAACAATGTGGGATTCTATTGGGTTGCCCAAAAAGTAATTGCGGATTTTTTAAAAGAAAGTAAATGCATTTTTAATAAAACTTAGAATGAACTTTAATCAAATATACTTTTTTTACACTATTTTTCTAAAGCAAGCTAAAAGTAACAGCTGATAACTGACAGAAGAAAAAATGCAATTACAGAGTCACAAGCTGTGAAAAAATTTGTCAACGCCGACTATATGAAAAATCCGCAATTACTTTTTGGGCAACCCAATAATAAAAGTTATATGAGAGTGAAATACAAATATAAATAATTTTCAAACTTGAACCATGTCAAAACAGGGCCGCAAACACTTATAGATTTAGCGAATCACAACGGGCCAGCTAGTATAACATAAAACAAGTAAAGAAATATTAACTTGTCCGGGCCGAACTTTGGATATCCACAATTTCGAGTATATATTAACAACATTCCGGTGAAATATGCACCATTTTTAATCCATAATAGCTATATCGAAGTATGACCTGTTCTAGACCAAACTTGCCGCAAGTCACTGTTCCAAATTCCTGTGAAATCGGGTTTTAAATTGGTCTTATATATGTTCGGGACCGTAAATCGGGGGATCGATATTTATGGCAGCTATATCCAGATATAATCTACTTTCAATCGGAAGTTCGGTATATGTGGGGAAAACCCCAAAAATCCCCTTGCAAATATGGTTTAGATGGGATATTTTCAACATTCATTTCAACATTCATTTCAAAAGTCATCTCTATTTGTTGTTCGTATTTACATATTTAAATTTTCGAGATACGATTTAAATATATTACAGCGAATAATTTGTTTCACTATATAGACACAAAACACAGCTCACTGTGTCAAATTTCAGAGAAATTGGGCAATAAATTCGCTTTTTATGGGCCTTAATTCAGGGGATCGATCTAAATAGAACCTAAGATACAATCCGTTCTAGACCATACCCCACGCGCATATTGGTGATCTTAACACCATTCAATGTGCCAGATAGCTCAATATTTCAATTTTTGAAGGCTGTAGCGTGATTTCAACAGACGGACGGATGGTCGAATGGTTTTAGAATTTTAAACGGAACGACCAAATTTAATATACCTTCTGTCTTATGGCGGTGGATAAAAAATCAAAATCGAAATGGGCCGTCCATTCGACCAAACCCTTATAATTGAAAGTAAATCCTACCAATTTTGTAAGAAAAAGCCCAAAACGGCAACGCTGCCCCCAAAATATATCAGCATCGTGCTCTACTCTGAAATATCATTTATTTGAATCCCATATTGTCATTGGCCCCAAAAATGAATATCAAATTTGGTTTCTAATCTCAAATACCTTTCATTGCGCCCCGTATTGCAAAAGTTTGCAAATATATCTGGTTTGGAGTATGGGCCCTAAAAACTATCAATATCGAGCTCCACTCTCTTTAAGACCCAAATTTTCATGGTGAGCAAATACGTTCTATTTGGGGGTTGTTTTGGGGGTGGGGCGTCCCCTAGACAGTTGGTTCCGAAAGTTGATCAGATTCGTGGTCTATTCCCAAATACTTTTTATTTGAGCCCCTAGACAGTTGGTTCCGAAAGTTGATCAGATTCGTGATCTATTCCCAAATACTTTTTATTTGAGCCCCATATTTCCATAGTTGGCAAACATGTCCGGTGTTTTGGTGGATGCAGCGGCCGCTCTGTGACTTGGCCCTGAAAATATATATTAGATTTTTGTTCTGCTCCAAAATACCTCTTATTTCAGACCCATATTGCAATGGTCAGCAAATACATCCTATTTGAGGGGTGTTATGGGGAAGGGATGGCCCCAGAATATTGAAATCAGATTCGTGTTTTACTTCCAAAGACCTTTCAGTTGACCCCCATATTGTCATGGTCAGTAAATAAGTCCTGTTTGGGTGGTGTTTTGGGAATGGGGTGGACCCCCAGAAACTTTGTCCCACCTTTGGATATCAGATTCGTATTCTACTCGCAAATACCTTTCATTTGAGTCAAATATTGCCATGGTCGGTAAATTTGTCCGACGTAGGGGTGTTTGGGGGTGGTCCCCCAAACACTTGTTCCGACAATTGGATATAAGATACGTTTTCTAATCTTAAATATCTTTCATTTGAGTCCCATATTTGAGTCCCCGTGATTGATCTATATATATGTATATTTGGTAGGTTTATGGGATGGGGCGGCCGCCCTTGGTACCCCATACGAAATTTGGATACCAAATTTTAGTTTACTATAAGAGAGTACACAAAATTTCGCTTGAACCTCACCAACCATCTCCTAGATCTGGCGTTTCTGAAAATTGGGGTGAGGGGGAGGGTCCGTCCCCCCTTCAGATATCAAAAAATGTAGTACCCTGTTTTCTTCGCGAGATCAGCGGCTAGCTTTAGGCGTTCGACCGCTATCATGATTTCGACAGACGAATGGACATGGCTAAATAAACTCAGAACGTCGAGACGATCAAGAATATATGTGCGTTATGGTATGTTAGACGAATATTTCGAGGTGTTACAAACGGAAGAAGGTGGGTATAAAAAATGATACATGAACCTTATGGCAAATTCACAGAAACAAGTCAGGCTTAAATATATTTTCCTTATCATGTATTTCTACCTCGATGTTAAAACGAATATGATTTCTCTTCTTTGTGTAATATCACAAGGTTCCAAGGTTCAGAGTTGCTATTATTTAGCAACTGTGAAACATATTTGTTTGTTTAAGATTTTGAATTTATGTACTTTTTAATGAAATTACAATGTACATTTTCATACCCACCACCGATGGAAGGGGCTATATTCATTTTGTCATTCCGTTTGAAACACAAATATTCATTTCCGACCCTATAAAGTATATATATATCCTTGATCAGCACAAAAATCTTAGACGATCTAGCCATGTCCGTCCGTCTGTCTGTTGAAATCACGCTCCAATCTTTAAAAATAAAGGTATTAAGCTGAAACTTTGCAGAGATTCTTTTTTTGTCCATAAGCAGGTTAAGTTCGACGATGGACTATATCGGACTATATCTTGATATTGCCCCCATATAGACCGATCCGCCGATTTAGGATCTTAGGCCCATAAAAGCCACATTTATTATTCGATATTGCTGAAATTTGGGACAGTAAGTTGCGTTGGGCTCTTCAACAACCTTCTGCAATTTGGCCCAGATAGATCCAGATTTGGATATAGCTGCCATATAGACCGATCTCTCGATTTAAGGTTTTAGACCCATAAAAGGCGCATTCATTGACCGATTTCGATGAAATTTGGGACAGGGAGTAGTGTTAGGGTCTTCGACAGCCCTCTTCAATTTGGTCCAGATCGGTTAAGATTTGGATATAGCGGCCATATAGACGGATCTCTCGATATAAGGTTTTTGGCCCACAAAAGGCGCATTTATTGTCCGATTTCGCCGAAATTTGGGACAGTGAGTTAAGTTAAGCCCCTCGACATCATTCTGCAATATGGAACAGATCGGTTCAGATTTGGATATAGCTGCCATATAGATCGACCTCTCGATTAAGGTTTTCGATCCATAAAAGGCGCATTTATTGTGCGATTTCGCCGAGATTTCGGACAGGGAGTAGTGTTAGGCTCTTCGACAGCACTTTTCAATTTGGTCCAGATCGGTTTAGATTTGGATATAGCTGCCATATAGACCTATCTCTCGATTTTAGGTTTTAGACCCATAAAAGGCGTATTTATTGTCCAATTTGATTGGTCTATGTTTGGATATGGTCTATGTTTGGATATGGCTACCAAAAAGACCAATATTTTTTTCTACAAAATTGAACAAAGACTTGAACTTAATTAGACCTCTCAATATCCGTGTCGAATTTGGTCCAAATCGGACCATATTTCGATTAAGCTGCTATGGGGCATAAGTTATGCATTTTTCACCGGATTATGACGAAAGGTGGTTTACAAATATAGCCGAGATAGTGGGTATCCAAAGTTCGGCCCGGACGAACTTAACACCGTTTTACTTGTTTAGAATCCTATGCACCACGGTAAATATGGATTTTTATGGGATTCCATTGAATCATTTGTAAATGAAAATCTTTAACATATATAGATGTGTATACAGAATTGTTAATGCATTATATTCTTATAAAATGGATTAAAGTTGCTAAATAAATTATTTACACCATATATAGCACATACACACACATCTCTACAAAGAAAAAACTTAAATATATTTCCAAAAAATATTCGCCGAAAGAAGGAAGGGGAAACAAATCCCAAAATGAAATGAACTTAAAATCAAAAAGGTAAAATGCTGGGAATTAAACAACATAAACCAAATAAGCCCAAAACCAAGAAATAAAATTTTTTATATAGAATGCTTAGCAAACATAGTATGTAGACTATATCAGAAAGAAAAAAAAAACGTAAGTTAATAAAGAATCACTTACCGGTATCACGTATAAAAAGACGAGCCAGACCCGAAAGCAATTCCAAGGCAGCCAAGGAAACGTTCAAGTCCGTTCTCCACGAAGAAATCAAGCGATGACATACCAAGTATGTGGCATGGACGAACAAGGCATGGGCATTATCTTAAATTTGAAATTAAAGTTGTTATTAAAATTTTATAAAATCGAAAAATTTGCCAAAAACATTTCACAAATAACTGCAAATTATTGGAATAATAACAAAACCACACCAACAACAACACAACATAAAAAGATGAAAATAACAAAAAAAAAAATTATTTACCATAACCCGTGGCTGTTTCATATTCATGTAATGCTTCCAATGGCAAATCGTCGAAAAACGTTAAACTGGGATAATCATGCTGAGATGCACTATCACGAGCATTGAGTGTGCCTGAACCATGATATGAATCGGCCGCTGTTGAACCAGCCGCAACGGAATTGCCAATGGTGACATTACTGTGGGCACCTAGACTAGAATTGCCAACACTTGCTATGGAAGCTGATCGTTCCGAACAAGCTATTCTCAGGGTTGTAGGTTGTCGTTTTTGGCATACACAAGATGAACATAAGATGTAATAAACATTTGATTATGAAACATAAAAAAATATAAAAGAAAGAAAATAAAAATTAAAAATAAATTGGATTTTTTTTAAATAAAATAGATAATCTTTAAATAAAGCAAACAGACTTGTCAAGAAAAAAGGCTAACAGTTTTAATATTAAATTTAAAGAAAAAACTTGGAGTGAAACCTATAATAAATGTAATTAAAGCACAAGAAATCTAACAACATGCCAGTAAAAACAATCAACTGTATCCGCTTATTTTTAGAAAAAACAACTTAACGTAAGAGTTCAAGAAATCAAATCGGAAGATCGATATTATATATTTACTCGAATGAACCTATATGCAGAGTTAGACTGAGGTGCAATATCTACTGATGTGCAACCTGATAAACAGATCTATGCAATAGCCATATATAAAAACAGGTAAAAACTTGCTTAGTACGAGCGGGCGGAATCTTTTGAACCCACCACCATAGATTCTGCTAAACCTGGCACGGGATAACTGTGAGCACCACACAGGCTGAACCGATGATGTCCGATATGCAACGGCAGTCGCGGACAATCAGCGGTATCGAGCGGAGAGTCTCCGTGAGAGGCCGGGTGGCATAGGCTCTTCTGAGAGGGGGGTGGCAGTTCGCTGATGCGGCGATTGGTATACTCTCTGAAGCCAGCCCAATCAGCCTTCTTCTGATTGATAAACGTTCGGCGCTCAGAGGTTATGAGGTTGGGTGGTCGGTCGATGGTGAGAATGATGGGGAGGTGGTCTGACCCTAAAGAGATTACGGCTTGCCAGGATACGTCACTCAGGAGATCAGGGGATGCAATTGAAATGTCTGGCAAGCTGCTGTACCTCCTCGTAATCCTAGTGAAGGCATCCTCATTCACCGTGCAAAAAGTGGAGCTTTCAATCTGCTCTGCCAAAGCTATGCCACGATGGTCGTTACCTAGGGAAGAATGCCATGAAGTGTGATGTGCATTAAAGTCCTCTAGAACTAGACGATTATGGCCAGATAGTGACCCACTTATGTCGGGGTCATTAATTGGGACACAGCTACCAACCGGCGGTAGGTACACATTGTAAAGCTCTATCTTGGCAGTACCGGACCAGACTGCTATCCCCATGCACCCCATATAGAGGTCACTCTGCACGGAACGGTGTATTCCGAAGGCCAATCCCCCATCTCCATTAAATTGAGCGATCCTTACGTAGCACGTTGTATCTGTGACAACTGTGCAAACTGCAGGTGTTGGTCAGCTTTGTCTCCTTGACGACACTGCAACCAATATGTTCTTCCGACTCATAAAATCCACAATCTCGTCGATCTTGCCATGGAGACCGTTGCAATTCAATTGCAAAAATGATACATTTCCCGGCACTGGCCTGGAAATATTGGGGCAGGGATGCTGCTGTTGCGTATATTGCCGCACAGGAGAGGTATGGGTCACATAGTCCGACGACGAGGACGGACGCAAAAGGCGACGACGTTTGTGACCCACTGTTGTCTATATGGCTATGACTATACTCCCGCAGTGATGTAAAGCCAGAGCTAGATCGGAATTGTACCCACTCCATGCACCGGTTACAACTCACCGACACCGACCGATGATGGAAGCGGTTTTGGCAAACCGAGCAGAACCAGGGCCTGTTCTTTTCAATCCCGGCACGGACCAGAAGCGTGCGAAGAAGGCACTCCGTGATGTGCTTTTTCCCATGAGAAAAAAAAAGACTAACACGTACACTGAGGCGGCAGCCCTTGCCGATGAGAGTTCCATTGGGTCAATCCGATGCCTTCAGCCGGCTGCCATCGGATTGACCAGGGATATCGTATTTCCAAGCGGCTCTATCAGGAATAGTGGTACAGTACTTTTTATCTGGAACTGCCTGGAACATCGGATATTGTATCAAAGATTTTACAGTATCCGTAGCCGCCACATGACCAATGAGAAAGCTCCCTTAACCTTACGGCAGTGGTCGCTGGAATTTGTTTAGCCACAATGACCAGAGGCATAAGATGTAGCATTAAATCCAATGCATCAGATGGTGTAGTTAGTCCTCAGTGCGGCTGTGATGCACAAACAAGCCATCCTTTGGATCCGGTTAAGTATTGCGCAGTAGGTGGACTATTGAAGCGCCGTCCACCATACCACAACACCATATAGCATTATAGGTCTAACCACTGCAGTATATACCCAATGCATGGCACGCGGTCTAAACCTCCAATTTTGCCAATGGCTCTCTTGCAGGAGTACAGAGGAAGAGTTGCCTTTCTTGCCCTTTCCAAAATGTTGAATTTGAAGTTCAATTTCCTGTCGAGGTTCCACAGTAGGCAACTTGTATCTCTTGCTGAAAGAAACTATTTCTGTCTTGCACGGATTTTTACCCAGACCACTTTCGGTAGCTCACTTCGCTGTTGCACGTAGAGCTTCCTGAAGTATATCTCTTAAGAACGCTGGGAAACTTTCCCTCTAACCACAATAGCATAGCAATTCTTATCCAATATCCTTTGTTTGCCTATAAAGATATATGGGGCGAAAAATTGATAAATGCGATCCATGGTCGAGGATATGTAGGATTTGGCCCGGTCCAACTTAGCACGCTTTTATTGGGTTGCCCAAAAAGTAATTGTAGGTAATATAGTAGTAATATAGTCGGCGTTGACAAATTTTTTCAACGGCTTGTGAGTCTGTAATTGCATTCTTTCTTCTGTCAGTTATCAGCTGTTACTTTTAGCTTGCTTTAGAAAAAAAGTGCGCGAAATTTTGTTTACATTTGTTTGTTTGGCGTCAATTTTAATATGGGTACCACATGTATTGAAAGAAATTCATTTAACAAACCGAATCAACGCTTGTGATATGCACCTTAAACGCAATGAATTCGATCCGTTTTTAAAACGAATCATAACTGGAGATGAAAAATGGATTGTTTACAACAACGTTAGTCGAAAACGATTATGGTCCAAGCATGGTGAACCAGCTCAAACCACTTCAAAGGCTGATATCCACCAAAAGAAGGTTATGCTGTCTGTTTGGTGGGATTGGAAGGGTGTGGTATATTTTGAGCTGCTTCCAAGGAACCAAACGATTAATTCGTATGTTTACAGTCAACAATTGGACAAATTGAATACAGCCATCAAGGAGAAGCGACCAGAATTGGTCGATCGTAAAGGTGTCATGTTCCACCAGGACAACGCTAGACCGCACACATCTTTGGTCACTCGCCAAAAACTGAGTGAGCTTGGCTGGGAACTTTTGATGCATCCACCATATAGCCCTGACCTTGCACCATCAGACTACCATTTATTTCGATCTTTGCAGAACTCCTTAAATGGTAAAACTTTCGGCAATGATGAGGCTATAAAATCGCCCATTGTTCGGTTTTTTGCAGATAAAGGCCAGAAGTTTTATGAGCGTGGAATACTAAATTTGCCAGGAAGATGGCAAAAAGTTATCGAACAAAATGGCAATTATATATTTGATTAAAGTTCATTCTAAGTTCTATTAAAAATGCATTTACTTTCTTTTAAAAAATCCGCAATTACTTTTTAGGCAACCCAATACTTGTTTCGTTCTACTGATGTGCATCATAGTATGTTGTCTTCTTTGTCTCTCTCTCTTCCAGGCCGAACATATTAGACATAAGGCCACAGAGTAAATAGGCTGCAACCTAGGTTTATATTCGCACGTCTGTTAATCCAAAACTATAAATTAAAAAACCGATATGGACAAAAAGTAAGGGAGTATTTCCATCTGATCTAACAAATTTAAATGGCTGGAAGATACAGCCAATTGTAAGGCTATTGAGTTAAATTCCTACTAAGGTGGCTACCTCATATTGAATGCCAGAAAATGTATCTCTGCTTGAAGTTATACTGCTTCTGAGTTAATAAAGTTGCAAACCACATGACCCTTACTGTACTTATGATTCTGCATATTAAATACAACGAGAACTAAGTTATCTAACACTTCTTGTATGAGGCCATCTATTAAGCGCATTTATAAAAAAAAATTTAAATGAAAAATGACTGATCAAAGAAAAATAAATTTTTGTTAATTCTAATTCTATTTGCCTTTTTTGGAAATTTTAAAAATCATTTCTATTTATTTATGTACACCCATTTTAAAAATATATGTATGTCTTACCTGAACTCAATATATTCGATTCGGAATTACCATGATGGCCTGGGGAGGGAGAACCACCATGTATATTATGATGTTCTGTAGCCAGTGATTCGCTATCTTCAAAAGTAACTGCATCTTGAACGGTTAACAAGAGTCCACCCAATAACATGTGAGTGTTTTGGGCATCGGTTTCCACTTGCAAGGCATTCATTAGAATATTGATTAAGCGTGGCTTCAACTGTATGAATGTGACAATTCTAAAGACAAAACGAATTTTTGTTAAGTTTAGAAAAATTCAACTTTAAGAGAAACTTACTTTTCCGATGTTTCATTGGTTAAATCTCTAATGGGCAGAGTTTGAAAATGCAAAGGTAAAGTTAAAATCGAGAGCAATATCTGTATGGCCGAACGCCTCAGTTCGGTTTTATTAAATTGCATAGCTTGTGTTTTTATCTTCAGATCTTTGGCGGGTAAAACAATTTCCAAGGCCGCAATGAAGGAGGGCAACAAAACATGTATGCCATCCAAGTCCAAACGAAATAGATCTGCAGAATTTAGCAAAATACTGGCCAGGGTTTCATCACACTCTTTGGATTCGGTAATTTTCAGGCACTGCTGCAGAGCCATATAAAATCGAGCCAAATACACTGGTAGAATTTCCTCGCCGGTCTTTTTGGCACAAAAAATTTTGCACAAAGTGCCAATGGCTTCAGCTCGACCAGACTCATATTTGTCAATGGTCAAGGTGGGTGGCAAACTCGAGGGATCATTTAAAGAATTTGGCTGCGATAAGGATATGCTACCCTTACGATTCTCCATAATCATCGAGGAGGGCCTTTTACTGGCCTCTGAAGCTTGTTCTTAAAGGAAGAAAAGAATTTGAATAAATAAATTTAATTTTCCTAGGGGTTTTCATGCTTACTTTTTGTATTCATTAGCCAGGCATCACCCCCTATATGGGCAGCCTCAAATAACCATTCGCCAAACAGATGTAAAATGCTATTACACTTGGGCCTTGCCGCTGCCAATGGTGGTCTGTGTTCTGAGCCCAAAGATGGCATGGCTAAAAATGAAAAACCAAAATCATAAGTAAAATAAAAATTCACTAAGCTTTCACATCAAACAATTACACACAGTTTAAACTACTGCTGGATGGTGGTCCAGAGGTGGGAGTTAGTGGTGCTGGTGCTGCGCTTGTTGAAGATCTTGATGTAGTTAAGCCAATGAGAGAGGATTTGCTTAAGCCTAAAAATGAATACCAACAATAAATTAAAATCACGAAACATGCAAACAATAAGAATAGTGATTGTATTAAGCTTTGAAACATTGAGAAAAATGATTTTATATGCAGCCATAGGAGAAGGTATTCGCAAAGAAAGACATTGAAAGCTATGTGGTTGTATTTATTCGAATAATTTTTTTCTATATTTAATTATAACTCACAATTGAGTTTAATAAACCCCTTTTGTGTTAATTAATTATTTTTCCGCCTGCATGTTGTTTCACTTGTAAACAGTTGAATACTTCTGAATGCCAAAGCCACCATTCCAATAAAAATGAATCACAAGTATTGAAAATCCAACTCTGCCAACTCTGAGAACCTTTACTCTACATATGCAAATGTGCGTGTACGCTTTTAACCATTTTGATAAGTCAACACTGATCTACCTCTCTATTCAATATCAGTCATTATTAAGCACATTCGAATTAACAGATTGCCAATAAGAGAAATTATGAAGAACCTCGTCGAGAAAGACGACTATGGGACTTGTTTTTTAATTGTTTCCAAATAAAGCATATCAAACACATCAATAAAAAAAAGCCGGTTACCGGAGAACGATTGATAAATGGAAAATAGTAAAGAAACAGCAATCGCTTCAAAGTGATTCTTCAATTACTTTAAAACAATTAACAGAATTATGTTAAACAAGTAAAAGCGTGCCAAGTTCGGCCGGGCCGAATCTTATATACCCTCTACCATGGATCGCATATGTCGAGTTCTTTTCCCGGAATCTCTTTTTAGGCCAACAAAGGATAAAAGAAAATAATTGCTATGCTATTGGAGCTTTATCAAGTTATGGTCCGATTCGAACCTACATCGAATTGAATGTTGGAGACCATAGTAGAAGTCATTTTGTAAAATTTCAGCTAACTCGAATAAGAATTGAGTCTTTTAGGTGCTCAAGAAGTAAAATAGGGAGATCGGTTTATATGGGAGCTGTATCAGGCTATAGACCGATTCAGATCATATTTGACACATATATTGCAGGTCATAGAAGAAGCCGTTGTACAAAATTTCTGCCAAATTGGATAATAATTGCGCCCTCTAGAGACTCAGGAACTCAAGGCCCCAGATCGGTTTATATGGCAGCTATGTCAGGCTATGGACTGATTTCAGCCATACTTAGCACAGTTGTTGGAAGCCATAAAAAAACACCTCATGCAATATTTCAGACAAATCGAATAAGAATTGAGTCCTATAGTGGCTCAAGAAGTCAAGATCCAGCTATTGGTTGCCCAAAAAGTAATTGCGGATTTTTCATATAGTCGGCGTTGACAAATTTTTTCAACGGCTTGTGACTCTGTAATTGCATTCTTTCTTCTGTCAGTTATCAGCTGTTACTTTTAGCTTGCTTTAGAAAAAAAAGTGCGCGAAATTTTGTTTACATTTGTTTGTTTGGCGTCAATTTTAATATGGAGCCCACAAAGGAGCATTTTCGTCATATTTTACTTTATTATTTCCGTAAAGGAAAAAACGCGGTGCAGGTTGCCAAAAAGGTACGAGATGTGTATGGTGATAAAGCCTAAAAAAGGAAGACAGTGTCAAAATTGGTTTCGCAATACCGTTCTGGAGATTTTTCACTTAAAGATGAGCCACGTTTAGGTCGGCCAAATGAAGTTGATGATGACCAAATCAAAGCATTAATCGCATTGGATCGTCATGTAACTGAGCGTGAGATAGGAGAGAAGTTAAATATACCAAAATCAACCGTTCATTATTACATAAAAAGTCTTGGACTGGTGAAAAAGCTTGATATTTGGGTAGCACATGTATTGAAAGAAATTCATTTAACAAACCGAATCAACGCTTGTGATATGCACCTTAAACGCACGCAATGAATTCGATCCGTTTTTAAAACGAATCATAACTGGAGATGAAAAATGGATTGTTTACAACAACGTTAGTCGAAAACGATCATGGTCCAAGCATGGTAAACCAGCTCAAACCACTTCAAAGGCTGATATCCACCAAAAGAAGGTTATGCTGTCTGTTTGTTGGGATTGGAAGGGTGTGGTATATTTTGAGCTGCTTCCAAGGAACCAAACGATTAATTCGGATGTTTTCTCTCAACAATTGGACAAATTGAATACAGCCATCAAGGAGAAGCGACCAGAATTGGTCAATCGTAAAGGTGTCATATTCCACCAGGACAACGCTAGACCGCACACATCTTTGGTCACTCGCCAAAAACTGAGTGAGCTTGGCTGGGAACTTTTGATGCATCCACCATATAGCCCTGACCATGCACCATCAGACTACCATTTATTTCGATCTTTGCAGAACTCCTTAAATGGTAAAACTTTCGGCAATGATGAGGCTATAAAATCACACTTGGTTCAGTTTTTTGCAGATAAAGGCCAGAAGTTCTATGAGCGTGGAATACTAAATTTGCCAGGAAGATGGCAAAAGGTTATCGAACAAAATGGCAAATTATTAAGTTTTATTAAAAATGCATTTACTTTCTTTTAAAAAATCCGCAATTACTTTTTAGGCAACCCAATATATACTTTATAGGGTCGGAATTGGATATATCGATGTGTTGCAAAGGGAATGACAAAATGAATATACCCCCATCCTTCGGTGGTGGGTATAAAAAGAGGCACCTTATCACTGCAGTGTGTATGAAGGAGGTGTTGGAATGATTATGATATAATGTCATTACGACGATTGGACGATTGATCTTCTCAGACAGCCAGGAAGCCATTAAATCCCTGGAAAACGTATTTCTAAACACAAAAACCGCCCTCGACTGTCGCAGATCTCTCAACGAGATGGCTGAACAGTTCAAATTCACCTGTTCACGGAGGAGCTTGCGAGACTAGGAACTAGGCCTCCGTGAGACTAGGAACTATCCTACACATTCCAGGGATACTGGGATTTGTGGGTATGCCTCTAGCGACTTGTAAGCTAAGTTATCAGGACCAGTCCCGAAAGACTACGAATGATAGGTGGTCACAGAGAGGGGGCTATGAGCATTCCAAAACTATGTGGCCTTATCTAGACTTGAAGAGGTCTACCGCTTTGCTGTCATTGGCTAGAACAGACGTCTCGAATGTTCGACTGTCGCAAATCTCTCAACAAGATGGCTGAACAGTTCAAATTCACCTGTTCAAGGAGGAGCTTGCGAGACTAGGAACTATCCTACACATTCCATGGATACTAGGATTTGTGGGTATGCCTCTAGCGACATGTAAGATAAGTTATCAGGACCAGTCCCGAAAGACTACGAATGATAGGTGGTCACAGGGAGGTGGCTGTGAGCATTTCAAAACTATGTGGCCTAATCTTGACTTGAAGAGGTCTACCGCTTTGCTGTCATTGGCTAGAACAGACGTCTCGACTGTTCGACTGTCGCAGATCTCTCAACGAGATGGCTGAACAGTTCAAATTCACCTGCTCACGGGCGAGCTAGGAACTACCCTACACATTCCAGGGATACTGGAATCTGTGGGTATGCCTCTAGCGACTTGTAAGCTAAGTTTTCAGGGCCAGTCCCAAAAGACAACGAATGGTAGATGGTCACAGAGAGGGGGCTATGAGCATTCCAAAACTATTTGGCCTTATCTAGACTTGAAGAGGTCTACCGTTTGCTGTCATTGGCTAGAACAGACGTCTCAGCCATTGTGTCCGTCATGACAAGTCACTGTGTAATCGGAAAACATGCTGACAGACTGAAGGTTGCCAGCAACTACTTTTACAGAAAAATTTAAATAAATTTAAATAAATTTACTAAGTTAAATCATAATACCACATATACGACTAACACTTCAACAGAAAATTCGCCATGATTTGATCAAGCACAATTTAATTCCACCATGCTGGTCACTTCACTTCACTTTGGTGACCATTACTTTTTGATCTTAATGTTAAACTGCGACTTTCGCTTAAAATTTTCAATTTTCGTTGTATTTAAGTTTTTAACGCTTTGAAATGTCGCCTCTCTGTTTAAGCACAATAGGAAAAAACTTTAATTGAATTAATATTCATGTAAAAAGCAATAATTTTAATTTTTCTGTGGGTAATTATTGTTACGCTTCAAATGATATCAAAATGCAACCAAAATTAATCACATTCAAAACCATTTGAACTAATTACGATTACCTTCTCCCCCTGTTGTTTGGCTGTTTATCTAAAACAATAAAAAAATACAAAGGAACAAAGTGTGAACGCAGAAAAAAAAATATTGTTTGATAAAAAAAAAAACGTTCATATTTGAGGGGCGTCAATTGTGTTTAAGATAAATAAGGCAACGCTTCGAATTGATCATAAAGTTGAAAAAAAATGGCAACAATGGGAATATTTGAAACTACAAATCAAAAAAGTTGTACAAGTATAAGGAATTAATTTCATTTAAAATCGAGCTGTTAAACAAAAGTTAATTACAGAAAAATCTTATAAAGCCGAAAACACAGAACAAACCTTAAAAGTAAAATTAAAACAGAATTTACAAAAAATGTAGGGCCATAAAAATTAGTCCACTAAAATTCAATTAGGCTATTGTAATGGAAAGGAAAAAATTAAGGGTAAGATATTAAAATAACATTGAGCAAAAATAAAATTATATTATGGGGTGCAATACTCGAGTAGCCAAAAAAAAAAAAATGTAAAAAATATGCCAAAAATTAGTTAACTATTAAAGTACTGCCAATATCGCACCCTTTTGTTGTGTCAAATTGGGGGCTACACTAAAACTTTTAGCCAAACGCCTTTGCAATGGTGGCGTTGGTGAATGCGGTAAATTCTGCTGGTACTGATGCAGCTGTTGTTGATCTTGACCACCACCACCACTGGCACTAGCAGAGGGCAAACCAAATGATATTGAGCCCAAAACTCCAGCCGATTGACTGCCGCTAGCCGGCGTTGAGGTATTAGCTTGCATTGCATTGGCCATGGCTGTTCCCAATGTCAGAGGTGGTACATTGCTGCTGCTGCTGCTGGCCGTAACAGTATTATGATGATGATTGTGATGATGATGATGACCCATTAGAGCATTTAGGGCTGAACTAGCTGATCCACTTATGAAACTATGTAAATGGGATTGTGTATGTTGTTGTTGTTGTTGTTGCTGATGCTGATGATGCGGCTGTTGAGCCATTGCCAAACTATTCGATGTTGTCTGTTGTTGGCTGTTTGCTGCATTACTACTGTTTAAGTGTATACTAATACTGCCATGATGATGAAAGAAACTATGATGATGATGATGCGATGGATTACCCGTGCCAGTATTGCTCATTGTAGCTTCATTTAAGGCAAATCGTATATCCATCAAATTAGTTATACCATCTTCGGCTGAGCGCTGAGGTGCTACATAAATGCCTAGTTTTTCGGTTTTTTTATTTTTAAGAATTTAATTTTATAGTACATTTAAATAAGTGGTAAAAATCGTATAAAAAGATATGAAGTGATAAAATGTTGTTGAAAAATAATTTATTTGTTTTATGATAAATGTAATTGTGATTTATACTAAAAGACAAAGTTAATAGTTACTTAGTAGCTAGTCACTTTTAGTTTATTGTTGCAGATAATGAAAAAAAAAAACAACTAAAAGTGCTTAAAGTTTGGTTGGGCCGAATCTTACACACGCTCCACCATGGATCGCATGTGACAAGCTCTTGAATGATATTTTCAAATACAGTTGAACCTCGATTATCCGGGCCTCTATTAACCGATTACCACTGTAAACCGGCATGCTGTGCTTTTGGTTTTGAATCTGTATTAACCGTGGTTTACCTCTATTATCCGTGCTTCAATAATGCTCTCTCTCTATTAACCGTGCTTACCTCTATTATCCGTGCACCATACACATGATTGATATAAAATTCTGGATTGCGGATTTTGCCTATGAACATTCCACTAAGGAACAGGGGCAAACTTCTCAAATATCAATGAGTGCAGTCCGATACAAGTTTAAGCTCAATGATAAGGGACCTCCCTTTTATAGCCGAGTTCGAACGGCGTGCCGCAGTGCGACACCTCTTTGGAGAGAAGTTTTACATGACATAGTACCTCACAAATGTTGCCAGCATTAGGAGGGGAAAACCACCGCTGAAAAAATTTTTTGATGGTCTCGCCAGGATTCGAACCCAAGCGTGCAGCATCATAGGCGGACATGCTAACCTCTGCGCTGAATGTTCAAGTAATGACCTCCCAAATTAGAGAGAGTGCAATGTTGATGTCACATCCTGTGCTATTGTATATAATCTGATGCCATAATTCATACGGCTAACAAAAGCGAAGAATACGAGTGATTGGGAATTTCGAAAAATCAAACAAGGACCCAGAAACCCTGCATTAGCTCAAGCAATAGAGGCATACAGTGTTCTATTGGAAATTTTGAAAACAATAGTAGCCCAGCAATAGCCCAGATACATACATAAACAATGAAATTTTAAAAGAACCTCTTTTAACTGTGTTTTCGATTTTCCGTGCTAAGGTCGGTCCCGAGCGAACCGGATAAGGTTCAACTGTATGAATATGGGAGGTTCAACTGTATGTATACGGGAGCTTTATTAAGTGATCGGCCGATATGGACCGAAATTGTCATGGCAATTAAAAGTAATTGCGCCCTCTAGAGGCTCAAGAAATCAAATCGGGAGATCGGTTTATACTACAGCCAAGGAGAGGAGCCCGGGCCTCTGCAAAATTTCAATAAATATCCTGTAAACGGAAAATTTCAATAAAATACTCTCTAGAGACAAAATTTGGCTTAGGACCGGGACCCTCAAAATTAGTTTTCTTAAGACAAAACGTCAAAAAAAAATTTAAGGAATTTTTGAGATTTTTGACATGTTTTCTACACACAAAATGATATTTTTTAGTAAAAAAATTCCAAGAGACATAAATTCAATGAAATTTTCGCTTAAAGAATTTCAATTTTAAAAGACAAAACCAGTAAGGAAAGGCAAAAGTCCTGCGGTGCAGACTGTACAATACCCTACACCTACCCTATCAGTCCAATTCTGAAAATTGCCTGGGAATAAATACACAGGGAATTAATTTTTCCCTCGAAGAAAATACTCCCATTCTGATTAAATATGGAGATGAAAAATTTGGGAGAGGGAAATTGGAATTTTCGAAAACAGCTGTTTTGAATCAGCTGTTTTATTTTGACTAAACATTTGACTACTAATTTTTGGAAAATGAACGTAGAATGGAATAATAACCAAAAAGAAAATACAAAGGTTGTTCAAATAGTTTACAAACATATTTAGTTTTGTTTTTGTAATGTTTGTTTGACTTTTATTTTAACAGTGCACAATTATGGCCTACAGCTTGTCACAATCAGTGTTGCCACTCAAGAAAATTATTTCCTACCATAATTTAAGAAAAATCCTACCAAACCCGAACAACATCTACCGAATGTTCTACAATTAAAAAATGCATTATATGTTTTTATACCCTCCACCGAAGAGTTAGCCATTCTGCCATTCCATTTGCACCCATTATACCGATCTCCCGATAAGAAATCTTGAGTTCATGAAGTCGTATTTTTGCCCCGATTTCAATTAACAAACCTGCCGATTTAAGTTTTTGAGCCCAGAAATGTGCTTTCCTACCCATTTTCCCCATTATAGTGAGTTGCATGAATCCTTCAAGATCTGAGTATAGACAAGATCTGGGTGCATGTAGCTACCACGTAGCCCTGTTTTCCGATTGAAGGCATTTTTTATAAAAACAATTGAATTCCTTATTTTTTTATCCTAACTCCCTTCCATATGTTTGGAGAAAATTTTTCCAAATTTTATCGTCTCATTCTCCCTTTTATTCCGATTCAGAATACCTACTTTTTCCCTGGGGATATTTCCCTTTTTCGAAGTTTGTTTGGGATAAGGGAAAAGGAGAAGCAGGAGAAAAACTCCCAGGAAATTGTTATTCAGAATAGGGGAAAAGGGAGTAGGGAAAAATCATCCCGCCCTTGTGTAAAAACACACCAAAAACAACAACAACAATCCCATGGCAGTCGGTTGTACGAACCGGATTGACCCGATGGATTCCTTCATCGGCAAGGGCTGCCGCCTCAGTGTACAAAACACTTCTACAACAACAACTCGTTTGGGCATAATTCCAATTTTTAAGGGCCCAAGGGCTGCCGCCTCAGTGTACAAAACACTTCTACAATAACAACTCGTTTGGGCATAATTCCAATTTTAGAGGGCCCAATTTTACCATTTTGACATACATGATGAATTACCTAAGGATAGAAAAAGTACCATGTCCCAAGACAAAAACATGTAGTGTAATAGGGACTTAAATTGGGCAACCATTGGATTGATAGTTATCCTGGTGGTAAATGCCAACTAAAAACACATGATCTTAAACGCACATAGACAACGAAAAGGAAACAGATAAACAAATTTTTTAACTTTTTCTGCAACAATAAACTTATTTATAATATAATATTTATACAACTAATAACACCTATTATGATATTAAATTCGCCTTATGAAACTAATTCTGTATCACGAAATGAATATTTGAACAACGAAGAATTTTTATCAACTATGAACTTTTGAATAACTGCTTGTAATCTCATTGCTCATTGAAAATATCGTTAACACTTTGATGGGCACTTATACATTACAATATTCAAAAAAAGACGTACAACTTACCCAAGAAAGCATCTACTTGATTTGATATACCCTTTATGGCCTTTAGGAAAATCAAAGGAAGAGCCTGAAGGCAAGGATGTTGATATGTTTCAGTGCCTTTGTCATGTATCAAAGCCCATTGCACAAAGTGTGATGATTTGCTTATAATATGGGGTGAACATAAAGCAGTTGGATTACCAATGGTACGCAAAAACCTATACCAAGTCTGGGCAACGCAATCGTTTGTCATGCCGGCTGGTATAAGTTGGGCATCTTCGTCAGCTAAAACGAATAAGGTATAGGTACAAACATTTTAGACGTTTTCAAGTCAAATTGATGATCCGATTACTTACAAATTTTCAATTCTGGAAAAGCTGAACCATATGTAAACTCCAATAGACGTGCTGTTAGCGCCAAGCTTACACGATTCCATTGATCCACCAAAGCCACGCGATGCCTCCACATAGCACATGATTCTTGCAATGTCTTCCATAGTGAGGGTGAGGGAAAACAACGCACGCATGACAGCAGCCAAACTTCGAAAAGCACTTGTAAGACTCTCTCACACAATTGATCGCCTACATCATCTTTGATTGTAGGTGGTGCTAGTAAAATTTCATTTATAGCCAAAAGAAATAACAACAAAGACTCCCAGGTCTCCCTATCAATTGTTTGGGATATTTGTGCGGTCTGTTGCAGGGTCCTTAGAACACGATGACATAATACCGCCTGCCGATTTATAGTGTCAATGCCTTGAAAAATAAGATTAACCAAGATTATTTATCCATGGGACACTGAAATCTATGGCAAATATGATACAAGGGATGTTTTTAGCTTCGCAAAACCTACCAAGCTCTTTGTGATATATAAATGGTAAGACTTGAAAGGAAAATGATTGGAAATTTTGTTTAGTTTTTAGGATAATTTGTATGTACAATTTTGTTTTTGTATTTGTCTGCAGAGCTTATGTTATTGCATGGATATTAGCTGGAATGAAAATATCACTACATAGGATGAATTTAAAAGATTCCAACTTACTTTCTCCATTACGTGGCACAAACAAATTATGAAAGTGGTTTATGATTTTGCGGCAATACATGTTGGCATCTTCACATATGGGCTTGGGAACACTTATTTTCGCTTGAGGATGCAATGCAGTCATCCATTCGCAATACACATTGACACAATCCTTGATAGTCTCATGCTCCTGCAGAGGCAATGAGAGACCAAAACAAATCACATCCATACACCAGTTAACCTAAAAACAGGCAAGAATAAAATAAAATATTTCAATAAAGTTTTGAGCAACATGTCTTGTTTCGAATTCTAAAGGCAAATTAAAAAAATTTAAAAGCATTTTCAGCGAGAGTCATGCCTTTATCGCCTGAGAAAAACCAAGATATAAGCAAGAAGTTTATTATCAAAAAGTCTCATTACCCTTGCCTATGAAGGACTTCATCGGGTCAATCCGGTACTTTCAACCGGCTGCCATGGAATTGAACATTGCTAATCTTAAGACATTGCAACTATCGAACTTCCAGATTTATTTCACTCCTTACGAGCCATACGAGGCCACCGTGGCGCATAGCAAAGCATTTCCAGTTTTATTTCACTACTTACGAGCCATACGACACCGTGGCGCACATAAAAGCATGTCCGCCTATACCGCTTACCACCTGCATTCGAATTGTGGCGAGGGCATCCTAAAAACTTTCAGAGGTATTAAGCCATGTTAATATTGGGTTGCCCAAAAAGTAATTGCGGATTTTTTAAAAGAAAGTAAATGCATTTTTAATAAAACTTAGAATGAACTTTAATCAAATATACTTTTTTTACACCTTTTTTCTAAAGCAAGCTAAAAGTAACAGCTGATAACTGACAGAAGAAAGAATGCAATTACAGAGTCACAAGCTGTGAAAAAATTTGTCAACGCCGACTATATGAAAAATCCGCAATTACTTTTTGGGCAACCCAATACTTTGCCTCAAAGAGTTTTTGGCCCTCGACACGCATTTCAGACTCGGCGACAAAAAGAAGTTCCTTAAAATTGATCTGTCAATTTTATGGACATGGTGGCGAAACAGGCCGTGAAAGATTATAATCGTAGTAATTGAAGCGGCTGCATAACCCATAACCCCAGGTTAACCTCTTCCATAGTATGGCTTAAGGCGGCATAAGATCTCCAAGAACGGCATTAAGTAGGTAGGTGTTCATCGCTTCACCTACCTTATCCTAAAGAATGCTGTTTAGAATCTCCTGATTAACTACAAGATCTGGAAAATGTCATTTGTAGCGATAGCCGCTGCTATAACATCCCAGTAAATTCTGCTTCGACAGCAGTATAGCATTGTCATGACTGAACGTATCAAATCCTACGATAAGTCCAGAACTAAAAGGCTCTTCCTGTGGCATCGTAGAACCTCAGGTGAGAGCTACCGGCCGCGTCAACAGGGTGCGGATAGTTGGCCAAAACCGACTCTGATTTAAATGGGCCTGTGATGCTATACATGATAAAGCTAGTTTTTTGAACACTTGAATAACCAATGGCTATAATTTTCAGCGGCGACCGGTTCTATGGACCGGAATAAGATTGCTCACCTATGGAACTTGATAAAGATCGCTACCTTCATATACAAATGTGGCTCCCGGTACGGGATAGCTGTGAGCACCACACAAGCTGGAACATTGAGGTCCGATCTGTGTGGTGTTCATAGCTGTCACGAAAAGCTCAGGTGTGAGCTACCGGGTGCATCCACAGGTGGCGGATAGTGGAAAGCAACACACGGAGTAGCTGTAACTACAGTCGCGGACAATCAGCGGTATCGGGTGGAGAGTCTCAGTGCGAGGTCGGGTGGCACTGGCTCCTCCACAAATACTGAGTGCCTATGATGCTCGATATGGCAAGGCGAGTTATAGGCGACATTAAATAACCAATGGCCACCATGTTCCCGCGGCGATCGGTCCTTTGGACCGGAATGATTTTTCTCACCTACAGGAGCTTGACGAGGATTGCCACCCCCACATGAAAATGTGGTTACAATAACAACAACAAATGTGGCTATGGGATATAAGACTAGCTAACTGCCCAATTTACTTCGCTCTCTTTCCTATCCCACCGTGGTTTATACTTATGTGTAGTATCTTAAAACAAGTTGGGAAAGGCTAAAGTCATACGCAGCCGACTATACACGACACCATCGAGTCTACCTATTACTTGTAATAAATAGAACCTATGTCTAAATTTTGTCAGACTTTAATTGCGTATTCTTGCTGAAATATCGAATAGAAAAGCAAGATTTTTGCAATAGGACTTATATTCCGGCTACCGCATTTTTAAAGGCAAATATCGGCTAAAAAATATATATGAGAGCTACATACTCATCTAAACACTCCGTAGCCGAGTTGGAGGCCTGCTCGGATTGCCAGAGTGGTGGTCGTGGTTTCGATTCCTACCAGAGACCTTGGTCTATGGTTTCACATTAGACTTAAAATTGTCTAAGTGAGCCTGTAAAGGACTATCACTCTCATAACCTGGGTTAGGTTAGGTTGAGGGTGCAGATATTAATACGCCCCATGCCACAATGGACATACACCTAAGCCAGTAATCGGCTTGTTCTACGCTCTAAAAACTATAAAGTAGCCTCCAAAAAGAAAATTTTAAGTTAGATATTCCGTGCTACTTACAAAATCCTTAATTGTTTTCAATACCAATCCCCTAAGTTGGTTCAAGGACCTGTAAAGGACTATCACTCTCATAACCTAGGTTAGGTTAGGTTGAAAAGAGGGTGCAGATATTAATCCGCCCCATGCCACAATGGACATACACCTAAGCCAGTAATCGGCTTGTTCTACGCTCTAAAAACTATAAAGTAGCCTCCAAAAAGAAAAATTTAAGTTAGATATTCCGTGCTACTTACAAAATCCTTAATTTTTTTCAATACCAATCCCCTAAGTTGGTTCATGTCTGATATTGTGTCTCCACCTAAGTACCGGGATGGGAAAGCCGGGCAATGACAAAGGACATGCTCCAACGTCTTATCCTCTTACCCGCATGCCATACACATGCTATCAATTGCCGCACCGATTTTACATAGGTGAGCTCGTAGTACTATGTGTCTCGTTATGATACCAAGAGCTATACTCTCTCCTCCTCCTTCTTGGTTCCTTTCGGTAATAGCCTCGCCTTCTCACGATCTGGATCCCCCACAGGATTTTTGTTCTCCTACCGACCGTTTCGATGTTCCACAATGTTGCATGCGCATTCGTCACCCACTCCCTTAACTCGGACTGCGTCGGAAGGTTTCCAGTTAACTAAGTTTATTGACGGCAGTTCTCTGGCCTTCACAGCCAAATCGTCTGTCCTTTCATTCCACCTTACTCCGTTATGGCCCGGCACCCAAACTATGCGGATTTTGTCACCCTCAGAGAAGGCGTTAATCTCCTTCTTAATCTCCTTCTACACTGACCATACCGTCCTGGTTGTTATTGCCCTTTTTTCAATTTAGCTGTCGCGTAAAGATATTCACACTCGACGTCCTCGCGTTAGCACCACACCACTTAACGCATTCCGTGATCGCTGGGATCTCCGCCTGCAGGACCGTATTATGGTCAGGCAGTCTAAATCAGATCTCAGACCCTGGGTTCTCAATGTAGACCCCCAGGCCCACTCTGTCCTCTAGCTTTGATCCATCCGTTTAACATGATCTTCCAGATGGTAATACTAGGGTTCCGTCAATCCAAGACTGAGCCGATGGCAGCAGTGTCTCGCACTCAACCTCAAGGTTCATCCCAGGTATACGATGGGAAACCTCTTCCCTTCCTTCCAGGTTTCCTATCGTCGACTCGATTATATCGCGATGGTATGAGCTGCTCCCATCCACAATCCATTCTCCCAACCCCTTAAGTCTCATAGCCGCAGCGGCTGCCACAAACAGAATATGTATGTCAATGGGTCGGATATCTAGAATAGTCTCCAGAACCCCAGTGAGCGTTGTCCTCATCGATCCGCCTGTGCCAAGACAACATATTCTCTGAACCTGTTGTATGGTCCTTATGTTGCACTTTTTCTCCACAGTAGTCCACTAAACTACTGAGGCGTAAATAAGTATTGGTCTAATCACGCTCCTGTAAAGCCAGTGGACTATCCTCGAATTCATGCCCCATTTTGAGCCTACGGCCCGTCTACATAGTGTCCAACATCTGTGAGCCTTCTCAGTACGCTCCTGAATGGGCATTTCCAATTCAGTTTCCTGTCCATGATCACACATAAGTATTTGACCTTGTCGGATATCAAAATCGTCTTATTGAGGAAACGTGGTGCATTAAATTGGCCCACCTTCGTCTTCCTCGTGAACAGGCATATTTCAGTCTTTTCTGGGTTAACATTGAGACCTCTGGGTCTAGCACAGTCATATGCCATATGCAAGACCCTTTCGGCCCTTCTGCATAGCTCGTTCGGATCTCTACCTCATAGAATTATTATAACATCCCTTCTCAGACAGCATTCGTAATAGGTCATTTATGGTGGTCACCCATAGGAGTGGCGATAAAATGCTCCCCTGTGGCGTGCCCTGTGCCACTTTCTCCCTGGTCTAAGGATTGGATCAGTGTGTCGGTCCGCACATTGTTAAAAGCCCTCTCGATGTCAATGCATACCGCCAGGGTGCACGTTTTCGCATCGAAGAATTCTTCTATTTTATGCACAACCTCGTACAGGGCAGTCTCCGCCGACCTTCCCTCGACATAGGCATGCTGTTTGTATTTGGCAGTTCGTTGGATGTCCCACTCTTTATCATGGTTTCCACAATACATTCCATGGTTTTGAGTAGAAAGGGCGTAAGGCTTATGGGTCTGTAGGCCTTTGGTGTCGCATAACTTGCCTTGCCGGGCTTGGGTATAAACACCACCCTTGCCTCCTGCCAGGCATTCGGAGTATATACAAGTCCTAGGCACGCTGTCAAAATATTGGCCAGATGAGGGGCCAGATAGTCTGCTTCTCATCTAACCTAACCATACAAATGCAAATTTTGCCAATGATATTGTTGAAATTTTGCGCATTAATTGGGAAGTCAAAAAAGGCACTTCATGCCAAATTTGGAAAAGGTCGAACAAAAATTTTAAAAGGGCATATGGGATGAAAGACCTATATGGGAGCTATAACTTAATCTGAACCGATTTTTTTTAAATCAATAGCGTTTGTCCTTGGACCAGGAAAGTGAATTTTATAAAAATCGGACTACACATGCGACCTGTGCCTTGATTACAAGAATACATAGACAGACAGACGGACACAGCTAAATCAAACCACAGTGGTGTTGTAGGGTATAAATATTTTCGCAACATAAAAATGATTCAATATTTCAACTTACCTCTTCATCTTTGACCAAATGACTCGGCTCTGCATTCTGAGTAATTCCTAAGTTTGTGGCCAACTGTTTGACCACTGACGCAGTCACCTCACGAGCTGAGCTGGCTGGAAATTTGTTTAGAACACTGTGACTTTGAGCCCCACAGCTATTTGCAGCTATTTGGGCCGATAGAGAAACCCATTCACCATACATTTTGCCACAATTTATATATATTTTCGTTTTGTTTATTCCAATTTAAGTCCCACTCCCACCCAATGTGGTCGGTTCGCAAATTTGTTTATGTTTTTAGTTTGCTCTCTGTTTATAGCGGTACTTTGGATTGCAAATACAAAAACATTGGTATTTGTGGTTAAGAAAAAAAACAGAAACTGCTACTACTTTAATCACCTCTGTGACTAAAAGGCACACACATACATTCTTTCGCAAAGTGAAAATTTCTGCCACTTTAATAAAAACTCAATTTCAATCCAAATCCATAATCCACTTATAAGATTTTACATTATTTCAATAAACTGTTTTGTCTTTTGTGCTCTTCACTATTTTTTTATTGGAAATATGTAGTTTTATTCAAGAAATTGTGAAAATTTTAACACCTGTATCACGATCAAGTTACGCATACTGTTTCTTATATCTGTTTGTAAACGTCAAATGTTTTACCTTGGCGCACGGGTGTATTTTACAGTAGCTATGATAGAGATGTGAGCGTGTCTCTAATTAGTCATGTCGCGTGAATAAAATTATTTCGTAGGGAAATTATTGGGTTGCCCAGTAGTAGTAGTAGTTGCGAATTTTTTAAAGAAAGTAAATGCATTTTTAATAAGCAAGCTAAAAGTAACAGCTGATAACTGACAGAAGAAAGAATGCAATTACAGAGTCACAAGCTGTGAAAAAATTTTTCAACGCCGACTGTATGAAAAATCCGCAATTACTTTTTGGGCAACCCAATAAAAGCCATGGCTCTATCTCTGGTAAAATTCAACCGATTTCCTAAAGAGAAAAACAGATCTATTGAATTAAGTAAGACATTCATTGCAATTACACAGTGTAAGAGGGATTGGTTGTAAAACACAGTCACTTGTTTATGAGTTTATATAAATATAAACCCAGCGGGAGTGTTCAGGAGTAAAAGCTGCTTATATAATGCCTTATTTTAGGGACGGAAGACACCCCAGAGACCTTCTCTACTCCTTACAAATTTACCAAGGCATGTCTAAAAATATAAGGCCATCACTTCCCATATCCAAAAGTATGACTTACAGAAGGCTGTATGCCGAAGGAGGTTTTGAAGGTGTAGGACGATAAAAAAAACAAACAATAATGCTCTCTATCAATATTATTTGAGGGAGGCATCTTATTCGGCCTTTTTCAATTCTATAAAGGAAGTCTGTCAAATAAACCTATTTCAAGTCTACATTAAGTTTAGTAAAACTCCATAGACAAAAAAACTCTGTGGAATTTTAAACAAAAATTTTTATTTTTATGTTAATTTAATTTAGAATTTTTGATTTTATAGCAAATGTCGATTTTTCGATTTTTATGAAAATTTTATTTTTATATTCAATTGTGTCCTAATGGGTTTTAGAAAATCTCCTAAAATTGTAGATTTAAAAATTCAAAATTCCATTTAAAAGGAAATTTCAAATAAATTTTAGATTGGGGGAGTCAGGTACATGGCGCTACTCTAATTCGGACCATTCTGCTGTTCTGCGGAGGGATGGTGGCGCCTCGAGGCGCTATACCCGACTGATTAGGTCATGTTATCAGAATGGATGAAGAAGCTCCAGCAAAGAAGTCTTTTGAAGGCACCGGGTTTGCCTTGTGGTACACGCAAACCGGGAAGACCAAAAGCCCGATGGAAAGTTCAGTGGTTGGAGACACCTCGAAACTTGGTATCTGAGATTTTAGAATGAGCGCAGAAGATCGAGGCGCTTGGAACGCTATTCTACAATTGGCTAGTAGAACAAATATTCTGTCGTAGCCAATTAAAGCAAAGCAAGGGGCGGCTGGTGGTAGCATGAATAGAATATAGAAGGAACCATTGTTTGGTCTTTGAGGCTAATAGATACCGACACTTGGGAGTTGATATGATGCCAGAATTAAGTCAACTTTGAAGACAATTAGGGATTATGTGGATAGCATGAAGTGCCTAAAATGATTTTTTTATTGCTAAGAACACACAAGCCGATTACTGCCCTAGCACGGGATAGCTGTGAGCACCATACAGACTGGAACATTGAGCTCCAATTTGTGTGGTGTTCATTGCTGTCACGAGAAGCTTAGCAGCGAGCTACCGAACGCACCCACATTTTGCGGATAGTAGAATGCTCCATACGGAGTAGCTGCAATTGCAGAAGCGGACAATCAGCTCTATCGAGCTGGGTCTAAGTAAGAGGCCGGGCGGCACCGCTTCTTGCACAAATACTGAGTGCCTATGATGCTCGATATAACAAGGCTAGTTTTTGACGCCTTTAAATAACCAATGGGCAACCTGTTCCCGCGGCAATCGATCCTTTGGACCGGACAGAGCTTTCTGACCTATAGGAGCTGCCTTAGCTCCATCCCATGGCAGCCGGTTGTACGTACCGGATTGTCCCGATGGAGTCCTTCATGGGCAGGGGCTGCCGCCTCAGTGTACAACACACTGCTACAACAACCGCCTTAGCTATAAGCCCTTTGAATTTATTTTTTGTTTTTTTTTTTTTTTTTTATGAAAATCCAATGTGATAAGAAACAATTTGTTTGTAAAAATGGAGAACACTTTGCCAAACAAAAGACGATTTACTGACACCCGCCTATCTAAGTAATCGTCAAACATGAGCGATAAGCTCTTCTGCTGATTGCATGTTGATTAAAAGATAAGTGTTTTTTGATTTTGTTCTTAATTTTTTTTTTATATTTATGTATGTATGTATGTTTTTGTATATTCTTGTTGGGTAATTTTCTAAGGTTTGTTCTTTGTTCTTGCCATGTGTCTTTGTAGATTTTATGGATGTTCTTGTATACATATATATATTAATTTAAATATGTGTTTGAAAATAGAGATTTATACATATACATAGACAGGTCCAATAACTGAAAAACAGCATGTCTTTACAGGTGGTTGATGCTAAAGAAACGAAAAATGGCATGATAAGCACCATCTTTTTTATGTTGAAGAAAATAGTAAAACAAAATACACACATCACCTTGTTCTGCATAAGAGCGGCACATCTTCAATGTAAGAACTTAAAAGAGAATGTGTGTGTGTGTTGAGTCAACTTTATTAAGTTGCCCGCACAATGGGATATGAAACTCTTATGCGCATCTAGGGGCATGTAGTCTATCAAACAAAAATCTTCTATGGAAAATGTTGACAATAACTTAATGCTCATAAAACTAATATTTCTCTAAAAAAATAAAGAAAACAACAACGATTCATTAAAAAAATTTACACAAGAATTCTCAAATGAATGAATGAATGTATGAACTACAAAGAGTAAACAATACTTTAGCAGTTGTAATTCATTAAAATCTCCTACAAATGTACATTTTATAAATAAAATGCTAAATATATATATATTTGTATTTATATTTTTTTATATAAAACAAACGATTATCATTAGTCCTTTTTCTTGTCTTGTGCAGATTTCGGTTTGGCGTTTGCCTCGACGGCGGGCTTATCCTTGAGAGCGGGTGTGGTGCCTTCCAATTTCTTTTGGGCGGCCTGCTCTTCCATTTCACCTGAGAAGCCAAATTCATTGACACGCTTAAGATCAACGCGATACTGCCAACGTTGATAAAGGAATACAAAGAATATGATGTCATCACGGAAGCATCCCAATCTGTACATAGTGGGCATTTTTATAACAAAAGCAAAGATGTCGTCGATAAATGTGTTCAAGAATTTGTATGTCATCATACGCCAAGGCATATGGGCCACGGACTTAAGCTTATAGTTAATAAATAGTTGGGGTGTCATCATAATAAAGCCGAATGTCAGCAAATAGCCGTACAGCATATTTAGAACAAAAGAGTACCAGCCCTTGTGTTCGTTATACACCAATGAGTAGACAAAATAACCGATGAGCAGAGGAAAGCATACCCATCCTAAATATTTGAAAGCTAAATTGTCATATTCTTTGGTAGCGCTTTCCGAATATGATCCTTTGTCTTTGAAAGAAATTTTGGGAAAAATTCCCAGCAACTTGTGGTCGGTGTTGTAGTTAATGTCCACCACTTTGTGTATCTTCCATACTTCAATGCCCAGACCAATGAAACATGAAACGCGTATCATAAAATTAGTTTCATTATCCAATACGTAGAGCAGAACTATGAGTGATTGAAAGACGCCAAAGAAAACCGAGCGTACTGAGAGGCCTTCAAGGGACTGACGATTATTCCAGAATTGTATATCATTTTTAAAGGCCAAGAGCTCGAAAACAGAATGCAGTATGGATATGGCTATAGTCAAGCCCAGAAGGTAGATGTTTGTTTCCAGCATGGTCTCCTTAAGAGAATCTTGATCTTCATCGGATTCCTAAAACAACAAAAAATATAAAATGTAAAATTATATTTTTTTTTTACATTTAATATGTCTGCATGCAATTTACCTCTCCACCACCGGAAGCCATTAGTTCGCCCAACATATTGCCCGCAAATTTATTCTTCATCTGTTGCGCAGCATACAGCTGCCATTTGAACATGCCTATGGGTTGAAAGGTCAAATGCAAGGGCAATTCTGGTGTTGTTTCATTTATGGGATAGTATTCACGTTGCAAATTCCAATAGTCATTTATAAAAACAATCGGCAAATAGGTTTTGCCATTATCTACAAATTTAACAAATTCATCCAATGGAGGCGGCACTGTACCCTGGGCCCAATTTGTTTGATCCACCACTAGATTTAATGTCAAATTCGGATGCCAATGCGACACTATGGTATCCTTCAAGTTTACTTGTGCCAGTTCAAAGGCCAACTTTTCCTGTTCACTGGCCAAAAGATTATAATTCCTATTGACTCGTATCTTTTTGAATTTATTCAATTGTCTTGTCTGATGTCCCATCACACCATTTCGCGCGAAATATGGCGAATTGGGATCGGGCGATTCACCCTGTTTTGTTACGAAGACATGTAAATATATGCTGCCATTGGTCATCAGCTTTGGTGTGGCTTTCACATTGACATGATGATAGTAAGTACCATCGCGATTGGGACCTGACTTCCAGTCACCATAAGTTAAATCCTCCTGAAGCCACAATAAATTTGACTTTTGTTGGAAATTAACTTGATCAATATCGTCAGATAGCCAGACATGTAAATCAAACAGGGTGCCATTCTCAAAATAATTCCAAGCATGTATTTTGGGACCAGCGGCGGCAGGTGATTTTTCATTAGCATTATTGGCAACTGGTTGCCCTCTTCTAAAGAACGACGACACAAAGTAGATAATAAGTGCACGCAGAATTAATGACTTTGTCATGGCAAAGAATGATTCCATTTTTGATTGTGGTGCTGCCTGCTGTTGACCTTGGGGCTGATCACCTTCGGCGGGAACATCTCCATTTGCAACAGCGACCTGGAATAGAATAGGAAAAAAAGAAAAACATTAAAATTGAAAATCCATAGAAAAAACCAGTAAGGAAAGGCAAAAGTCGGGCGATGCCGGCTTTATAATACCCTACACCTGCACTATTGGTACAAATTGGGAGCTATATCTAATCTGAACTAATTTTGATGACGTGCTTCCCCCCGAACACTTGGCCTCAAAATGGGATATCATATTATTTTTGTACTCTCAACTATCTTTCATTTGAGTTGCATTTTGCCATGATTGGTCCATAGATACCGTTTGAAGGGTTTTTGGGTGGGGCGGTCCCCCCAAATGCCCAAAATTTCGTTAATATCCTACAACCCATCTCCGAGATCTGGCATTTTTGAAAATTGGGATAAGGGGGAGCCGGTTTTCAGGAACTCCTTGCTACTTACATACTCATTTATTGTTTTTCAATCCATGTCTCTAAGTCGGTTTAAGTCTTTTATCATATCAACACCAAAGTTATCCGTTATGCGCGAAAACTGGACTATGGCGTAGAAAATTCTCCAATGTCTCGTTGTCTTCCCTACATGCTTATCACACGCTCTAATTTGCCGAACCTATTCTGCATAAATCCGTCTTATATCCTTTGCGTACCCTAATAGTTCCCTTAGTATTATCCTCGTTTTGTCACGATCTGCATCACCCCATAGGCATTCCGTCATCCGTGTCACTGTCTGCATGTGTTAAGGCTCGCGCTTCGCCCATGCTATTAACTCGAACCTCATCGCCTAAAAATGCTTCCTATGCAACAAGTTTGTCAACGGCAGTTCTCTGGCCCTATAAACAGCCAAGGGGTTTGCCCTCTCATTCATCTTACTCCGCTTTGGGAAACGGACCATAGATGAAGCAGATTGTGCTGTAATCAGAATCTCAGAACAAATTCCATGGTTACGCTCCAACATCTTTGGTGGCCTTACCGTCCTGGTTGAAATTGCCCTAGTGGCCAAATTACTGTCCTTAATGAGTTTCAAACTCGACATCTTCGAATTGACAAGGTACCCTCACATGACCTCCGTGATTGAAATAATTGTCGCCTTTTGGACCATGCTACGGTTAGAATGCCGCAAGTAGAAGACGATCTGCGGGCCCTCCATGACTCACTCAAAAATTGACTGTACAAACTATGCGTCCTAAGGGAAAATCGGCCTAACTTCGTAAAAAAAATTAAAAAATTAAAAATCCTTCTAAAATCAAAATTTCAATTTGCAAACTTTAAATTGGCTGCATCTCCTAACATTTGCGTCATATAGGAAAATGGACCTTAATTCGTGACTCCATCAGAAAATGACCTTGAAATCCATCAAAAATCCTAATTTCAGCAAAAAAAAAAAAACCTGGCTGTATCGCCTAAACTATGTGACTTAGATGGAAATGAGCCTTAATGATTCCATAAAAAATTGGAACTTTTATCGAGTTTGAATTCATGACTCCAAAATGTCATCGAAATCCATCAAAAATCGATCTTTCAGCATAAAAACTTTAAATTGGCTGTTTCTACTAAAGAATGCGTTCTAAATGGAAATGGAATGTGAGAAGGCTTCCGCTGTTCTCTATTCGTATCAGAGGCTTGTTGGCAGTTGTTCTTGTTGTTGTTGTAGCAGTGTTTTGTACACTGAGGCGGCATCCCTTGAACCGGTACGTACAACCGACTGCCATGGGATTGTTCGCAGTAGATGGGGTCTGTGGCCTAGATTGATGCACTGGCTGTAGTCGGCGGTGGTGAGGCCGGTTCTGACATATGGATGCCATGTCTGCTGGCCGGTGACTGAGTACGCGACGTATGTGCGGAACATGGATAGGGTGAATAGGGTGGCCTTGATATTTATAAATGGGGCTATGAGTACAATTGCGACCAGATCCTTGGAGGTGTTGGAAGGGATAAAGCCGATTGACTTTAACGTCAGAGAATCGGCCGAGAGGACACTGTTAAGGTTGTCGCAGCTTGGTCAAATTCGGAGTCTGCCAGCCAGACATACGGGTATACTCGACGGTGCTTTTGCTGACCTGCGGACTGACTACATGACGAGGGTGGATATTGTGGACATCAGGTTACAAGTGATAATACCTACCTTGGCGGAGTAGCAGAAAGGGCGGTTACGGTTTTGGGATTTAAATATCTTAACAGATGGATAGTGGGACCGGTTGTGGAATACACTGCGCGGAACTACGATTAGATGTCTCTTATCGGATGAGGGACGATTACAGTACCTTCCAGGGGAATGTTTTTGCGATTGCCAGGGCAGCGGAGTTGGTATTGTCAAGGAACATGGACCGGTCGGATATTTGCATATTTAGTGATAGTCAGACATCGCTTAAGGCCCTTATGGTTGCGAGCATAGGATCTAGAACGCTGTATCAATGTCGTCTCTCTGGAGTAACTACATAGGCACCACAGGGTGGCCCTGTATTGGGTCCCTTATCACAAGGATGTGACAGGTAACGAGAAGGCTGATTTGCTTGCAAGAGGGAGTGTGAATATTCCCACGACACGATAACGGATATTCACTCGCCTCTATCACATATTTTTTTAAGGGGTCCGGCTGCGTTATAAGGAAACATGGTTTAGCAGATGGAACGCATCAGCAGGTTGTGAGCATAAGAAACAACTATGGGACGAACGCTCCAGCCGTAACATAGATGCGATTTTATCGATGGAAAGATTACACCAAGGAACAGTCATAAGAATTCTAACAGAACACAATAAGCTAAGTACACATAAGAATAGCATTGGCATTAGAAATGATGACATTTGTCGCTGGTATCATGGAACTGACGTCGCGGAAGATAATTATCATTTTCTTTGCCTATGCCCGCTCTCAATTCATAGTAGGAATAAGATACTAAGCTCTTTTTTCTTTCAGGCATTGGAGGAGTTATGAGGACTGAATCCAGGAAGATTGAAGTCTTTTGTCGTATCGTCAAAGTGGTACGAGAGGATACAGTGATCAATTGTGAAGCAATCAGGGACGGCTTCAGTAAATCCAACCAGATCGAAGCGGGAAGCGGTTATTGAAGAATCACTCTGGGGACTGTGGAAGTCTGTTATTTATTGTTCTATCATCATAGTCGTCAATCAGTGGAGTTTGCACTTAATCTACCCAGATCGGAGGGAGGAAGGCTTTTGAGGAATCACAATGGACCGTATCGGGCCTCGGCGGATTCTAGGATATTTAATGTCCGGTGTCAACCTCATCCAACATAACCTGACCTGGTTGGAAATGGGCCTCAATTCGTGACCCTATGAATAAATTCTAACATTTTTCGAAATTCCATAAAAGCGAAATTTTACTGGCGGCAGTGTCTCGCGCCCGAATTCAGTTATTCGATACGAAACCTCTTCTAATCCAGACTGATTTGTTATTATCGACTCGAATATTCTGCGATGTTATGATCGCTTTAATCCTATGTTCACTATTCCATCGCCCTAAATCTCATAGTTGCAGTGGCTGACGTCATGTTAGATCTCCGAATTCAGTTATTCGATACGAAACCTCTTCAAATCCAGACAGGTTCGCTGTAATCGCCTCGAATACTTCGCGATATTATAAACGCCTCTATCCTATGTTCACTATTCCATCACCCTTAATCTCATAGTTGCAGTGGCTGATGTCATGTTAGATCTCCATAATCTTAAATAGCGATACGAGAACACACTGCCAATCCCATGGCAGCCAGTTGCATGTACCGGTTCGACGACCCATAAATAGCTACTGTCTGACTGCCCTTACAGGAAAACATCTACCGCCCATAGCATCAGAACTTAACTTCCCACGGCAAAAGTGAAATCACTGCACATTGGATCCAGAGTTACTGCAAACATTGAAAAATCTAAGTTACGGTTAATGGATGAAAATCAATTCTTATGCAAATTATATGAAAAGACCATAGCCATTGCCGTTTTTTCTATGGTTTTCATGGATTTGTCACGATTTTGAAGATTTTTGCAAAAAGAGAAGAAGGTGAACTTCTGAAAACGTGGGGTAATACTTATGAAATGATAACTATAGGACACGTCATACAATCACGTGATAAAAATACGAAAAAATTAAAACTATAAAAATTTTGAAAACAACTACAAGTTGGTTAGATTTATTACTAATGAGAATGGAAATCATTTTGAAAACGTCTCAAATCGCATGCAATAGATAAAACTTGGTAGCATAACGCGGAACTAATTGCTGGCTAAGCATTAGCATTCAAACTTCAATCTCAATTAGCAATGAAAAAAAAAACAGCTTCCAATTTATGAACAATGCCGCCTTCCATCCAAATCTGAGAAAATAGAAAAGTTAATACTCATGCCTATGTATCTAGAAGTTGATTAATTCAAGAAATTGAAGTTTATGTAAACCCAGAAAATATGACGTAAACTCTTTATATTTGGCTGACATGAGACTCTTGACAAAAACAAAAAAAAATACAGAAGAACCAAAAGGAAACCAAAATCTAAACTAAGGATTTTCTATTTTTCCCCTCATTGATTTTTCTGCATCGTTATGATGACCAGAATGCGTTCCAGTTGTAATGCAAGTGTCCATTAAAAAAATTTTCATTAATATGCCCTTATAATTTGGTGTTTTTACGCATATCCATCCCTTGATTTTATATCATCCACAATTGGGACGAATACGTGTTCATTATACCATCCATTTCATTGACCTTAACATCGTTCTAACCAATTTTTATTCACACACACACACACACATGCAAGCTCAAGTGTTCACTTACCTCATTTCCCGCATCTTGCGGTTGTTGCGCTTCTGTGGACATGATGATAATCTCCTTGTAGATTTAATTATTACAATATCTCAAAGTTATTCAGGTTTCATTGGCGAATTTGCATATTTCGTTAATGCAAAATGTAATTGTTTATTCAGCAATATTTTCTACAATTGTTCTATTGAATTCTGAACAATTCCACCACGTTGTCTCTGGTCGGCCTTTTTGCAGCTTTTGTAGGAGCTCACTTCTCTTACAACTGGGATTATTGTTTCTCTGTTGATTTGGTTATTGTTGACAATAACGTTATGTTTTTTATTTTATTCTTTATTAAGAATGAAAACGCGAATCTTTAAAATATTCAATTCAGATCATACGCATATAAAATCTCTTCTTGATAAAAAAAAAATGGTATTCAACCAATCGCTTTCATGACAGTGGAAAATATTTTTGTTCTCTAATTGTGGTTAAATTCAGTTTGACATAAAGTGGTGAATTCACCAACATATGTTTGCAAAAATACTTAGTGAAGTTGGTTGTAGGTGTTGTAATCCATTGGCACTTTTAAGTTGTGTTGCCAACCATAAGAATGGGAAAAATTAAATTGCCTATAGGTACAATTAAAATGTAAAGCCTGTGGCCGATCAAGGCGGATTTAAAAAGGTGGTCTCAAATCTCAACTCTATTGGGTTGTCCAAAAAGTAATTGCGGATTTTTCATATAGTCGGCGTTGACAAATTTTTTCACAGCTTGTGACTCTGTAATTGCATTCTTTCTTCTGTCAGTTATCAGCTGTTACTTTTAGCTTGCTTTAGAAAAAAAGTGTAAAAAAAGTATATTTGATTAAAGTTCATTCTAAGTTTTATTAAAAATGCATTTACTTTCTTTTAAAAAATCCGCAATTACTTTTTGGGCAACCCAATATATTAAGATGACAGATTTTTGTGGTATGGCTTATTACACCATATGATTTGTGGTTGTTGTTGAGACCGCCCTTAATTCTTTCGCCATAATAATTTACCAAGGTGGATTAATGAAGGTGGTCTTAAGATAAATTCATTTACAGGTAGGAGCAGTTGGCCAACAACGAAAAACCGAGGGCACTATCTGTCAAAATCAGTGTTTGGTGCAACTCTGATACTGAGTATATCACATTGTTTGTGTGTGTTTTGGCTCTTAACTCAATATAAAGCACACACACAAGTTGGTCTCATGCGAACAGCTGTTAACAACCGGCCGGGTTTAACGGTATTAAGATGACAGATTTTTATTTACATTCTCTTTGTTGTTATCTTCTTTCTCGCATATTCTCAGCTCATGTACGCAGACGTATACACACACTCACACAAATTTCTTTGTATGTGTTGGCAAACTAAACGTCTATCAGCTTACTAACAACATGGCGGATTGCACCATATGAATTGAGGTTGTTGTACAAATGAGACCACTATAAATTGTTTTGCCATGCGAAAACTCGTTGTCGTTGCTGTACTCAGCTGTTTGCGGTACATTACCTGTAAATGAATATATCTTGGGTGGTCTCACGCGAACAGCTGAAAACAGTCGGCCATTTTTACGGTATTAAGATGTCAGTGTTGTGTTAACATTCGCAGCAAACTACCCCATTTTTTGCACGTTCTCTTTGTTTTTGCTTCTCATATTCTCATTTTACTTGCGCACGTACACACACGAGGGTAAGTTTCTTTGGCTGTGTTGAGAACAATGCCAATTTTGAATTGGCATCTTGATGACGAGATGGCGGATTGCACCATATGATTTATGGTTTTTGTGCAAATGAGACCACCTTTAATTGTTTCGCCATGACAACGGAAATCGGAAGTGCGAGCTGTAAAGTGCATATTTGACAAAGCATTAAAATCACGTTTACACTAGAGCCCAAATCCACTTGATTTGAGATAATCTCCAAAACACCCATAGAAAAGCTGATACCAAACGTGCTTATTTAGTACCATACGGCATTGTTAGCAAAGCAATAAAATATAAGTATCCCGCTCGGCTTAGAATAGCTTCCTGAATTGATTTAGCTATGGCCGTCTGTCTGTCCATTGTTGGCAACACTCCTAAAGAAAATTGTGTATACGTGTCAGCATGACATAACTACCAGGTAGTGTACTGTAAACAGCTGAGTACAATTTTTTCTCGCAAAGGTTGTGTGTGTGTATTATATTTAAGAACTATAACACACAAACAACGAAAAATGGCGCAAACTAGTAACATACTCAAAATCAGAGTTGCACTGATTACTGATTTTGACAGATAGTGCACTCAATATTTTGTTGTTGGGCAATTGTCACTACCTGTAAGTGGATATATCTTGCAACGAGGTTTCCCATACATTTTCAGGATTCACTAATAGAATCTTGATACATTTTCAGTGTGAGCAAATTTATTTATTTGAGGAGATTAGCAGCAAATTGCCTTCGAAATTCAAAAGAAACGCTGCGTTTGTATTTAATACCGGTTATTATTAGTAGTTTTGGACAGCATATTTTCTCAACATTTTTTTTCAAATCTAAAAAATCGTTTCACTAATTTAATTACTGACCACAATATATATGCTGAACACAATAAAAATGCATATCACAATAAAAACGCAGTCAAAAACACCCCTGTTGACATATACGAATCACTTGAATCGGATTTTGGAGATAATATCAAATCAAGTCGATTTTCGTTCTAGTGTAAACATGGCTTAAAAGAATTAAATGCATATATAAATACACATCAGAGCAAAATATGTGAAAATTATTTAATTTTAATTTTATCTCCATATTTTAGACTCCGATGTAGTAGGTTAATTAAAATATGCTATAAAATGCCTATATGACTTCGTAAGATTCCATTATTTAACAAAAAAAGGAAATATATTATTCATAATTTTATGGTTAATTTTAAACCCTAAAATCTTTCATTGGGTTATCAAAATGTTACAAAATTTACTTGTATGGCAACGCGACTATAAGTATTAGAACGTCAAAAAAATCCCGCCATCTTGGAAATTTCCCTTTTATTTTCCTTTTTAACTTTTGAACAGCATTTGACTGCACGTTTCTGAAGGTAAGAAAATTTTTAATTCTAATTTTGTGAAATTTAATAAAGTTTTATTATTTCAAACAAATTCGGCTTTTGTGAGTTCCACCCAAAATAAAATTGTGTTAAAACAGAATGAATTTTGATGGAAAAAAACTGCTACAATTGTTGCAAAGACCATAAAATAAGAAACAATCAACATAACCTTAAAAAAAGCAGCAGTTATAGTGGAACACGTCGCAAATGTGTGTTTGAAGTAATAAACAATACCTTTGTTTGCTGTGTTTTTAGTTTGTGTATTCATTAATATCGTAATTTTGTTTTTTGTTTTGTAGAAAAATGCAGATCTTTGTCAAGACCCTAACCGGTAAAACCATTACCTTGGAGGTAGAGCCTTCCGACACTATTGAAAATGTCAAGGCTAAAATCCAAGACAAAGAAGGTATCCCACCAGATCAACAACGTTTGATCTTTGCTGGCAAACAATTGGAGGATGGTCGCACCTTGTCAGACTACAACATTCAAAAGGAGTCGACTTTGCATTTGGTACTCCGTCTTCGTGGTGGTATCATTGAACCATCTCTGCGTATTTTGGCTCAAAAGTACAACTGCGACAAGATGATCTGCCGTAAGTGTTACGCTCGTCTCCATCCTCGTGCCACCAATTGTCGCAAGAAGAAATGTGGACACACCAACAACTTGCGCCCCAAGAAGAAGTTGAAGTAGACTATTATAATACCAAGGCATCATTCATTGTCGCTTCAAATGCTGTGGGAGCAGCTGTCAACAAGCTCCCTTATTTTCTATGTAAACATTTATTTCCCGTTTTTTTGAAATAGTTTTATTTCTTTGGACTTGAGACGAATAAACAAAGTTAAACTGTACAGAAATCCAATTATAGATGTTTTACATAGAAATTTGTTTGTTTTTTATTCTATAAGGGGTATTGCATGAAGGTGTTAAGGCAGCTAAGTTAGCTTGCCAGTGCGGCAACACAAGGATTGCTTTGCACACCATTACTTTATGTACTAGTCGCGGTCTCAACCAGACCAAGCCATGTTGTAGGATGATCCGGGGGATTGGGACCTATCGAAGACTTTCCAAACGGTTAACCATGCCAAGCTTTTTGATGAAACCACCAAGTCCATACTACCAGACCTAAGACGGATAGCGAATCACTCTAGAGTGAAACAGAATTCACGAAGATGAGGTGATATTCACGATGCTACGTTCACGGCTTCAGGCTTTTGCGTTGATGACATCTGTAATTTAAACGTCTTAATACTTATTGCACTTAAACAAATTTTCCAAGTCACCTACCACAAAATAATGATTTTGTTATATATTGTTCACTACATGGACAGCGGAAGAACATCAGTGGTCTTAACTTTCCCAAAAAGTGCTACCCGGCATGCGATAAATATGAGCATCACACAGGCTGCAACTTTGAGCTCCAATCTGTGTTTTCTTCGTTATCACAAGAAGCGTAGATGGGAGCTATCGGGTGCGTCTACAGATTACGGATAGTGGAATGCTCCATACGAAGTAGCTGCAACTGCAGTCGCGGACAATCAGCAGTACCGAGTGGAGAGTTTCAACAGACTTAAATACTGAGTGCCTATGATGCTCGATATGACAAGGCCAGTTATTGGCGGCTTTAAATAACCAATGGCGATCGGTCGTAAAGACCGGAACGAGCTTGACGAGGATCGCAACCTCCACATGCAAATTTGGCTACAACAACAACAACTATTTTAAAAGTAGAAACAAGGTCCTCAAGACACTTACTGGTAGCACTTGGAAACCTTTTTGGCTATATATAAAACCCTTGACCAGTAGTGTATTTAATCCCATGGCAGGCTGTTATACGTACCGGATTGACCTAAAGGAGTCCTTCATCGGCATGGGCTGCCGCCTCAGGTTACAACGCACTGCTACAACAACAAAACAGTAATGCACAGTATTAGTGCGAACGCCACGCAGATGAAGAAGGTCCACACTAGCCAGAATGCTGCTCTCCTCAATACTCATTAAACCAGTATTAGACGCATGATAGCCTATGACGCTGAACGCCTGGGTTCGAAACCTGGCGAAATTTGTGATGCACCATGCCATGTAAAATCTTATCCCCAAAATGGGAGTGCACTGCGGCACATTCTTCGGACCCGGCTATAAAAAGAAAAAATCCCTTATCATTGAGCTTAAACTTGAGTTGAAAATGGGCTCTACAGGTAATTCAAAGTATATATTTTATTTTTTATATTAAACTTCAGTTACTGGTGTTTATTGGACGATTTCTTTTCTTATATGGTATATGGACCAATTAGTATCAATCCCATGGCAGCCGGTTGTACGTATCGGATTAACCAGATGGGGTCCTTCATCGGCAATGGTGCCTCAGTGTACAAAACACTGCAACAACAACAACTACCAATTAGTTTCAAGAGCGAAAATTATTGTTAATGCCTACACAGTGTGTAATGTCTTCATCCATAATGTGGAACAACTAATTCGACATGATGAATTCAAACTTTAGCAACTAGGAACTGAGGCTGCTGCATCTGCCATATCGTAGTTGACCCATAAATACTCTGTTTGGCTTTGAAAGTTTTCGTTTCTCCAATGCATTGGGTGGCGGGTGTTTTTCAAGAATAAGATACCATCAACAACTGTTAAATGCTTTCGCCAAGCTTTGCAAAGAAATACCATTTATTGATCAGAAATAAACCTGTTCGATCATGACATTTGTATTGTTGGGATTGATGCTTCTAGAACAAAAAAAGATTGCCTACGCAATATTTAGTGTCTGTTCAATATTTATCAGCTTTATCTCCTTATAGAGATGGCTCACCTTGTAGACTCGTTGAACAGCGAAGTTCCGCCAATAAGTCCATGCAGGTGAGCCCACTTTGGTACTGTTTACCTCAGGCATTATTCGTTTTCTTGCGATTAGTGATTAGCTTTGTTGGTTTGCCTTTTGACGAGTTTTGTTTTTCTTTTTCATAAATTTTTTGCTTAACAGTAGCAATAGTATCGGAGGGGTCAACATCCAATGTAATTGTTCTACCATCTACACTTTTTACAAAGATCTGCATATTAAGCTAAAGATGGAATAAAAATACCCAAGCCATTAAAAATGACTTTACTAATACATTCTCCTCCTCAGTCTGACATTCACTTAGAATGATTAGCTTTTTTACATTTGCTAACACAGAGTTGTTCTATTTCGAATTTTGTTCAAAGAGTCAAAGTAGACTAAATAAGGAAAGGCAAAAATTTCTGCCAAAGAGGTATTGCCCTGATCAACCTATATAGCTCTAAATGTCATATCCATTTAAAGTGTTGAAGATATAATCAACTTCCCTTCAAAACTTTTTATATTAGTTTTTTCATTAATGCAACACCAAGTTGATTATTACTCAACCACACGCGTGTATGTAATTCTACCCATAATGATCTGCCTTGAGAGTATAGAGATAAAGAACGGCAAATGTCAAAAAAGGAAGCAAATGTCAAAACTGCTGAGTCGTTTATAATGGTGTTGATTTGAATTTAACAACTCTTGCAAAATTACAATAAGTTAAAAGAGTGTATATGTGAGAAAAGTGACGCTTGGGTAGATCGGCTAAAATAAATTTAAAAAAATGTGTATGTGGTATAAGTGACGCTTGTTTAAATCGCTACATCTTGTATATCCTGCATTTCCACAAGTTTTTCGGAGCTCAACTTTCGGTAAGTAATAGACAAATAAGAACTTAAAACAAAAAAAATCAACAAGTAATAGCATTAAAGTAATGAATTTTAATACCATACAAAGAACTACACAAATATTTGGCCATACCGTTTCATATCTTAACCCTCAATAAATTATACTATTCTTAGGGTAGACATATTGAAAAATGGATGCAATTTAATTGTACTTGCACGAACGTTAGAAGCCACAAAGTGTGCCCCGTTAGCTTTGATTGCCAACAAAGAGTCTAGTCTGTTGTTGTAGCCATATACTTGCATGGGGGTTGCGATCTGTGGTTCTCTCTGTCGAAAGAAGGCATTTCGGGTGCCTAAACTCGATCGCTAGGTTTTGTCTGTCCCTACTGTGGTTTCCCAATATTTTCAATTGATTATGAATTCAGCCTATGATTGTTATGTTACATAACCTAACTTTTGGCCGCAACATAACTTTCAATGCTACTACAAGCCAAATCAGTTATGAATTTTGATTATTGGGAGCCTAAAGGCCACCGTAGATCACAAGTTAGCATGTCCGCCTATGAAGCTGAAAGCCTGGGTTCGAATCCTGGTGAGAACATAGGGAAAAAACTGTCAGTGCTGGTTTTCTCCTTATATTGTTGGCAACATTTGTGAGGTACTGCACTATTTGGTATGGCAGCCATCTAAAAACTTCGCCCTAAGAGGTGTCGGACTGAGGCACGCCGTTCGGGCTCGACTATAAAAAGGGGATTCCTTATCTTTGAAACTTGAATCGGGCAGCTCTCATTGATATGTGAGAAGTTTGCCCCTGTTCCTTAGTGGAACGTTCATGGGCAAATTGCCATTAGCAGGGGCTTAAACACAAATGTGTATTGGAAGAGCAGTTTATATACCAGATATGTCAAACAAAAGATCAACGTTGGTTAATGAAGTAATGAAATAACTTTAAATTCAAAATATCAGCTTTAACAGACAATGCGTTCCATAAGATCTCCATCGATTTACATATATGGAAATTTTTGTAGTGGGTAAAAAAACAAAAATGCCAAAATAAGTTAACGTGGACAAACTATCATGGTGGTTATTACCGTCGTTGTTGTTACCACATACATAAAATGTGGAAGTCTTTCGGGTCGACGCAGTCCTAGTTAACGACGTGGGCTACGAACGCTCATTTCAAACTATGGAAAAGCAAAACGGTCGGTAGGGCGACGAAAATCATATGGGAAAATACAGATTGTTAGAAGACGAGCCTATTGCTGAAAGGAAGTAAGCAGGAGGTCAATATAGCTTTCGGTATCATGATAGGACACATATGACTACGAGCTCACTTATGCAAAATCGGTGCGGCAAGTGATATCATGTGGGGAAGATGATGAGACATTGGAGCATTTCCTATGTCATTGCCCGGTTTTTGCGGTTAACAGACATCGGTACTTTGGTGGGGACACAATACCAAACATGAAACAGCTTAGGAACGTGGAATGGAATACAATTAGGAATGTCGTAAGCAGTGTTGCCACTCAAGAAAATGATATCCGACCACAATTTAAGAAAAATCTTACCAAAACCGATAAAAAACCACCAAACGTATTACGTTTTTATACCCTCAACCGAATAGTTTACCATTTTGCTATTCCATTTGCAACCTTCACACAGATCTCCCGATAAGAAATCTTGATTTTACAAAGTCGTATTTTTTGTCCCGATTTCAATGAGCAACCATGCCGAGTTTGGAAAAAGCGATCAGCCGATTTAAGTGTTTGAGCCCAGAAGTGCGCTTTACTACCCATATTCGCAGTTACAGTGAGCTGCATGGATTCTTCAAGATTTGAGTATGGACCAGATCTGAACATATTTGTATGCAGCTGCCACATAGTCCTGTTTTCCAATTGAAAACAGAGAACGCACAAAAACCTCATTTGTAAGAGCTCCCTTAATACCTATACCAGTTATAGTCAATATCAGAACTTACGCCCTTTTTAGTAAACCGGTGAGACTCCTTGTAATAGTATTTGGACCCTCGACATCAATAGTTCCATTCTGCACTCTTAACGAATACACCGAAACGACAAGAAGTGATTTAATTTTCAGTTATCCCCGGCGATTTTTAATTAACTTGGCATTTATGTGTTGGAAAAATCTACCAAAAATTGAGGTCAGCCTACCAAACTACCAAGAGAATAAAAACCTACCAATTTCGTAGGAACCTACCAAAAACAGCAACAATGGTCGTTAGGAGCACAAAATTTTTTGTGTGTTTTTAGCATTTAGAGCGCACAACAAGCCGATTACTGGTTTAGATGCATGCCCATAGTCGGAGGGGGCGGATTTATATCCGCACATTATTTTCAACCTAACCTAAACTAAATGGGGAGGTTTGCTATACTATAACTAAATGGGGAGGTTTGCCATACTATAACTAAATGGGGAGATTTGCTATACTTAGCCAGCTTCTTTAAAAAGCTGTGTGCTTCCGATGTATAGAACCGAATAAGGGAAACGTGTGCGTATGTTGGTCCATTGTATTACAAATAAAGATGATCAACTGAAACTCGGTGGAAATGATTTTCGTGTTAAAAGGTTATCTTCGAAACTTTCGGATTATAGGATATATCTTCCGAAGTGACTTCTTGATGATATAGAAGGCATACTTTTCATCCCATTTCTATGAATTTTGAAATAGTGGCTTATATAAGCCTACAATGTATCTGTTATGGGCCTATTCCGGTTCGAATTCTCAAAACGCTAACAATTGTTTTGCCTATATTTTTTCTGTCCATGCCTTTTTATGATTTGAAATCACTTGAGGTTGCTCTTACTATAGAAGTATTGTATGATAAGAGTAAGTAGTCAACGTTGCAATGTTTGCTAGAAATTAGATTTATGTTTCACGTTTTCGAAAAATGGCCTAATTGCCTTCCTTTTTTATACCCTCCATAGGATGGGGGTATACTAATTGCGTCATTCCGTTTGTACCACCTCGAAATAAGTGTCTAATACCCCATAAAGTATTTATATTCTCGATCATTATAACATTTTAAATCGAACTATCCATGTCCGTCCGTCTGTCGAAAGCACGTTAACTTCCGAAGGAGTATAGCCAGCCGCTTGAAATTTTGCACAAATATTTCTTATTAGTGTAGGTCGCTTGGGATTGTAAATGGGCCATATCTATCCATGTTTTGATGTAGGTGCCATATTAACCAATCTTTGGTCTTGAATTTTTGAGCTTCTAGGGGGCTCAATTCTTATCCGATTTGACTGAAATTTTGCATGAGGTATTCTGGTATGATTTCCAACACATAGATTTCCTATTAGACTTCTTGAGCCTCCAGAGGGCGCAATTCCTATCCGATTTGGCTGAAATTTTGCATGATGTGTTTCGCTATGACTTCCAACAACGGTGCCGGTGTATGGCCTAAATGGGTTGATAACCTGATATATTAGCTGCCATATAAATCGATCTTAGGTCTTGAGTTGTAGAGCTTCTGGAGGTTACAATTCTTATCTGATTTGCCGAAAATATTTTGACTTCCATCAACTTCCAAATTTTGCGTGTTGTGTTTTGGTATTACTTTCCACAAATGTGCCAAGTATGGTCTTAATCGGTCCACAATCTTATATAGCTGCCATTTAAACCGACTTTGGGTCTTGACTTCTAGAGTTCGTAACTCTTATTCGATTTGGCTGAAATCTTGCATGAGGTGTTCTGGTATGAACACCCCAATAACTGTGCTAGGTATGATCGAAATCAGTCTATAACCTGATATAGAAGTCATATAAACCGATCTCCCGATTAGACTTCTTGAGCCTCTGGAGGGCGCAATTACTATCCGATATGGCTAAAATTTTGCATGACGTGTTTCGCTATGACTTCCAACAATGGTGCCATGTATGGTCTAAATCGGTTGATAACCTGATATAGCTACCATATAAACCGACCTTGGGTCTTGACTTGTAGAGCGCAATTCTTATCCGATTTGGCCGAAAATTTGCATGAAGTCTTTTATTTTGACTTTCAACAACTGTGTCAAGAATGGTCTTAATCAGTCCCTACCCTGATATAGCCGCCATATAAACAGATATCCAGATTAGACTTCTTGGGATTCTAGAGGGCGCAATTTTTATCCAATATGTTTGAACTTTTGCTTATGTCGTTTTGGTTGACTCAAAAACGGCTGAACCGATTTGAATGACAATTTCACAGATGATAGAGATAGTAATCTCAAATAAAAGGTCTTTGGGAGTTTACTACGAATCTGGTATACACATGTGGGACAGAGTTTGGGACCGGCCCTTCCACTAAATACCCTTTAACAAGAAAGGTATACGACAGTATAGTTAGAATCTAATGTTGATATAAGGATTCAAGTATCTGGGTCACGTCCTGCCATTCAGCAGGACATGTATATTACGACAATAAAGGACTCAAATAAATTGTCTTTTGTGTCTTAGCGTCGCACCCAATATAGATATCTAATGAAAGGTATTTAAGAGTAGAATACAAACTCGGCATACAAATTTTAAACTATAAAAACACTACCCAACCGGGAACTTACCACTTTAGGCAATATGGGTACCAAATGAAAGGTCTTTGGAAGTTGACTACGAACCGGTCCTCCTACTTAATACCCTTCAATGGGAAAGGCCTACGACAGTACAGTTCGAATCTAAAGTTGAAATAAAGATTTGAGTATTTGGGTCACGTCCTGCCATTCAGCAGGACATGTATATTACGACAATAAAGGACTCCAATATACTGAGTTTTGGGTCTTAGCTTCCGGCCATCACCTTCCAATAAAAACAACACCAAACTGTCATGTAGGACGACCTGGGTACTCAAACGAAAGAAAGTGTCAGAAGGTAACACCCTCCCTACATCCTTAAAAAAAAAGAAATTAAAAATAATTATGAAGGCCGAACAGGATAGAATAGGACTGCAGGCCGATCAGGATAGAATAGGATGCCTTTGGTAGTAGAGTACACTTTTTGCCCTCAATTGGGATAGACACAGGAGGACCTGCGGATCTTAACAAATGTGGTATCCCAAGTTGTAAATTGTAAATATGATTTTGAATGTAGCTAACCAAAAAAAAAACAAAAAATTAATTAGTGTGGTTCTAAACGAGACGACTAGCCCCGAATATCTTGATAGCCACCTTCAAAATGCTTGACATTATCGGGCTCTGTAGGAGTTGAGGCGGCTGCATTTGCCAGAGCGTAATTGAGCCAGAACTACTCTGGTTTGCGGGGGGAGGTCAATTTCAGGTGCAATGGGAGGCGGTCGTTCTCAGGGGACATGAATGTATGAATGTTGTGGGGACCTGCTTTATATGCGGTTTGGTCTGGTTCTCTCTTGTAGCGCTGAACCTTACGCTCTAGTTCTTAGGGCTTCTGGGTAGTGGAAACCTATCCACAATATGATGATTTGGATGGTCTCTGGGACAACAGCCCAAAAGTTATAGCTTAGATGACATGTAGTTATGACGGGTAGGATCTTTGTTTTCTGGTGGAGGTGGACCATGTGAGAACTGAGAAGACAGCCCGTCGCAGTTCAAAGGGCGGCATTCTGATAGATCTGAATATTAATCCACTGCGTGTTACAGAGCTGACGAGACCATACTGGTGCTGCATAACTTTAGACCGGCCAATTGCTTTGTAAGTGGTCTTCACGGTTTCTTTGTCTGCACCCCATTTACTGTCGGCAAGTGACTTGATGACCTTGTTTCTACTTTCGACTTTATTGCAAATTGCTGTGGTATGTGGGGAGAATGTGTAAGAGCTGTCAAATGTGATGCCAAGTAATTTGGGACACTTGATGGTCGGAATAATTTCTCCATCGACCATCACAGTCAGCTCGGCATTCAACTCACGCGGAATTGTAGTGAACAGAGCGGTGAAGATTTGGTGGCAGATATCTTCAGATTTCAAATATGAGACAAGTTCGTTGAGGCAGGCGTTCAACCTATCGCAGATGTCAACAATGGGTGGGTGGCCCTGTTGCAATGATCGTACAATCGTCCGCATATGATACGATCTCTATGCCGTCTGGAGTGGTGGAATGGAGGATAGGTAGTGGTTAAACATTGCCGGAGATATCGGCCCGCCTTGTGGAACTCCCTGTTTCACTCTACGGTGCTTCTATTAATTACTGGCGACCACACAGATAATTCGTGACCCAGCGTTTCAGGCCTGTCAGAAGGGATGTGTTGGCAATGTGTTTAAATAGTTTGGCATGGCTGACCGTGTCGAATGCCATCGATAGGTCTAGTGCCATGAGGACCATCCTATCACATGGCCTGGGCTGACTTAAGCCACGACAAATGTGTGCGGTGATAGCATGCAAAGCAGTTGTTGTGCAATGCAGGCTTCAAAATCCATGTTGATGCTCAGCGAATGGAAATTCTCCTACGAGACTCGGGAGGAGTAATGCCTCAAGCGTCCCAACTTTCTCCATTTTCTTTATCTGATCGGTTGTACAAGGCGTTTTGGGAGTTGAAACCATTCATTTCGTCTTATCTCCATTTACTGCCAGACCCATTTTCACTGACTTTCTTTCGATTCTTTCAAAGGCGGCACATACTACTTCCGGTGGCCGACCTTTGATATCGATGTCGTCGGCATAGGCGTAGTACATGTGTTCTCTTGTAAGTAGTGTGACACATCTATTCACATCAGCTTCTCGTATAATCTTCTCCTGCAGGATGTTAAAGAGATCACACGATATGCTGTTTTCTTGTCTGACTCAGACAGAATTTCCCCAATAACCTCCGACAAATGCATATCGGTGACAATGGCGCCACTTTGTCCCGTGGACAGTTTCCCGGGAAATCTGTATCAATAAGTAGTCCTAGTGTTTAAACATTAGACATTGTCCATACATTCTCTGACTTCTGAGAATATCCCACCGAAATAGGTATCGAGAAAAGGATTTTACTTAGCTTAGAGTCCTCCCAGGATTTGTTCCACCCAGGATTTGTTCTAAGCCTTTCTCAGCGCACCTTAGTATTTTCTTAGCTCAACCTTATAGACGTCCCAATCGTGTGGTGCCCTTGTGGCTTTCGAACTGTTAAAGAGTTTTTTGCAGCCCTTCCTGATACCAACGAGTTATGGGCTGTCGCTGTTAGTCCCTTGGTTAGGCTCTAGGATACGATGACACTAGCGAGTCATTGCCTAGCGTTGCGCCGACTTAATGTATTGCGCAAATATATGGTCTTCCCGGGATATACTTCCCCCTGTTATGGATATGTCCTCTGAAATACGCGAATACATGCCCTCTTATAATCACAGCAAATAGAGCGTTGGACCATATATCCCATACTGCCAAGCGATGCGGAAATCCGATAGTGGGGTCCTTAAAAAACCTAATCAAAATACATTCTTATGGGGAGCTGGCTGGTCCCAATAGCGTCAATTGTCATTAGGGTCGTTGGGTAATCGCGATGTGACTGTAACGAATCCGTGTTCTCTTCGTCGTTGGATAAGGAACCTGAAACTCATAATCACTGAGAGCGCTATTGGTGAAATGATGGCAGTTTGGTGTAGTAGGGCCCGTATATAGTGTCAATGCTCGAAACCCCCACTAATCAGGACCATCGCCGTGGGCACAAATACCGTTACCTAACAGCATGGTTAGGTAATGCCACCGTAGTTGAACGCCTAGGTTCGAATTCTGGCGAGACCATCAGAAAAAATTTTTCAGCGGTGGTTTTCCCTTCCTAATGCTGGCGACATTTCTGAGGTACTATGCCATGTAAAACTTCTCTCCAAAGAGGTGTCGCACTGCGGCACGCCGTTCGGTCTCGGAAAAGAAAGGAGGTCCCCTATCATTGAGCTTAAACTTGAATCGGACTGCACTCATTGATATGTCTGAAGTTTGCCTCTGTTCCTTAGTGGAATGTTCATGGGCAAAATTTGCAACAGCATGGTAGCTATTTTTCTTTCATTTTTGCGTATGGGCCGGTCAACATCCATTGGCACTGTTCTACCCATTAACTAAACAAGTAAAAGGACCAAACTCGGCACGGACGTCGAGTGGTCAAATGAATACAATTCACTGTTTAAGTTATTAATACAGAATTTTGGTCAACATCGTAGCTATATCAAAATATAGACCGATCTGAACCATATAAGGCACGCTTGTCGAAAACCCCAACATAGGTCACTATGCCAAATTTCAGCGTAATCGGATAGTAAGTGCGCCTTTTATGGGTCATAGACCTTAAAACGGGAAATCGCTCTATATGGTAAGCTTTATCCAAATATAGACCGATTGGGGCCATATTGAATTGTAGGGCCTAACACAGCTCACTGTGTCACATTTCAGCGAAATCGAGTAAAAACGCTGCTTTTACGGGTCCAAGGACTAAAATTTGGAGATCGGTATATTGTATATAGGAGCTATATCCAAATATAGACCTATCTGAACCATATAGGGCACGGATGTCGGAAATCCGAACATAGGTCACCATGCCAAATTTCAACGAAATCGGATAGTAAGTGCGCCTTTTATGGGTCATAGACCTTAAAACGGGAGATCGCTCTATAGGGCGGCTATATCCAAATATAGACCGATTGGGGCCATATTGAATGCCTATATTGTAGGGCCTGTCACAGCTCACTGTGTCACATTTTAGTGAAATCGTGTAATAAACGCTGTTTTTATGGCTCCAAGGACTAAAATTGGGAGATCGGTATATATAGCAGCTATATCCAATAATACCCCTATCTGAACCATATAGGGCACGGATGTCGAAAAGCCTACATAGGTCACTATGCCAAATCGGATAATAAATGCACCATTTATGGGCTATACACCTTAGATCGGGAGATCGGTCTATATGACAGCTATGTCGAAATACAGGCCTATGAGGGCCACGGATGTTGAACGGTCTAACACTACAGTGCAAAGTAACACCTTATTATCTTCATTTTTAAAGCCTGTTGCGTGATTTCAACAGACAGACGGAGGGACGTACATGGCTACGTCGTTGAAGATTTTTACGACGATCAAGAATATATACACTTTTTAGGGTCGGAAATGGATATTTAAATGTATTGCAAAAGGAATGACAAAATGAATACACCCCCATCCCTTGGTGGTGGGTATAAATACTATGCACTTATCTTCTTGAACTTTTGTACAGAGAACCTGTGTGCCATATGAAAAATTGTTATAAATAAGATTCTTGTGTGATATGCATTTAGAAACTCTGACCACAGTCTATGCTGTAAAATGTCTATTCCATGCGTTGGTATATGTTAAACTGTTTGTCCACAACTTGTGTAGTATGTCAAAGTACAAACCAATAACTTAACAATGCCGTAAGCTCCATTTAATAATTAATTTCAACAACAGTTCCTATCATAGTACAATCCTGTTCTATTTCGATGTTGGCCTTTTTGCCTAGTTTCTTTCTATAGTCATTTTACAAGAATTTTTATTCCATAGAAACTGCTTTCCAAATCAAGTAAAACCATACTCAGGTATACCAGTTTATCTTCTTTCTTAGCGGGTATGGTGTGTCTTAATACCATCAACAGCATAGAAAAACCCGTACAAGAATAGCATTGTAAAAGGACAATTTACGCAAAACTAACTAGACCACAATCACAAACCCATAACACACCAAGCAAACGAACAGAGAGCGAGAAAAAAATCAAAAATCCTTATAAAAGTCCTGGGATGACAAACCATAAGGCAACGGTAAAAGATTGAAAACGCAAAAAAAAACGCAATAGACCATCTATGTCGTCGATGACAAACCAATATGGTTTATGAGTGGTATATCCTTACAAGTTAACATGACCCTCGGCCACAACAGCAAGAAAAACCGCATTAGAAGGACTAGATTCCATACCACTATTTTAGCTTCCCTTTATGCCCACTTCGTTGTTTGAAGTTACAATACTGCTCCCATCGATTTGGTGTGGCTTATATTTCACTGTAGAGGGATTTTTGAATGTGAGAAAGGATAAGGAATTGATGAAGCAGGAATTTTGTTGAAAAATGCTTAATTAAGGTTAAGGATGGGATAGTATGTGTTTTAACATGTAAGAGCATGTAAGTCAGATCTTTTGTAAGCCTGTGTAATTAAAAATTGAGCAAATGACATTAAGAGGGTACATGGAGGGACTGCAAAAAGTCCAAAGTGGTCACATTTCTGATTATTATTATTATTCCACTGTGTGTCATAGATCTGGCGTGATCACACTGGCGCTGCATAACTTACCACAGACCGGCCTATTGTGGTCAACAAGCGTTCTTTGTTAGCACCCGAAGTGCTCCCGACAAGTGACTTGAGGGCCTTTTTTTTACAAATTGCTGTGACATTTAGGGAGAATGTATAAGAGCTATGACATGTGACACCAAGTATTTTGGGACACTTGGTAGTCAGAATCGTTTCTCCATCGACTAACGCTTACAGCTCATTATTCACCTCACGCGTATTTGTAGTGAATAATGTGACTGAAGATTTGGTGGCAGAAATCTTCATATCTCTGGCAGCGAAATAAGAGGCAAGTTCGTTGAAGTAGACCTTGCACCTATCGCAAATGTCATCAATGGGTGGGGGGCCTAATGCCATGAACGTACAACTGTCCGCATATGAAACGATTTCTATGCCGCCTCGAGGGGGTGAGATAGGTAAAGGTTAAACAGTGCCAGAGATATCACCCTGCCTTGGGGAACTCCCTGTTTCACTCTACGGTGTTTCGGTTTCTTATCCCTTAATTCCACAAATGACTAGCGACCACACGGATAATTTGCGACCCAGCGTTACAGACCTGGTGACTGAAGGGACGTGTTGGCGATGTCCTAAATGACCCTGCCTTGGGGAACTCCCTGTTTCACTCTACGGGGTTCCGATTTCTTATTCCTTAATTCCACAAATGACCATCGACCACAGAGATAATTCGCGACCCAGCGTTTCAGACCTGGCTGGAGGGACGTGTTGGCGATGTCCTAAAATAGTTTGGCATACCGTCCTATCACTTAGTCTGGGCTGATTGGAGCCACGGCAAATATGTGCTGTGATGGCATGGAAAGCAGTTTGTTCTATGCAGTCTTCGAAATCCATGCTGGTGCTCGGCAAAGGAAATTCTCCAACGAGACTTGGGAAGAGTAGTCCCTCAAGCGTCTTGGTTACTGGTGAGAGCAGGAAGATCGGTCTGTACGACTCCCACTTGCTCGGGTCTTTCAGGGCTTCAGTATCCCTTTCCAGGCTTCAGTAGCCCATCTTCTAGACATCGGGTACTATAAGTGTGTTCAAAGGCGGGTTGGGGACAGTTGTAAGGTACTCGACTCCAGGTAAATCTCGATTCTTCTTTGCCAAAAATGGCCAATATCTTGGTTTCTTTAATACTTAGGGCTCCAAATTGAATAGATTCGGAAAAACCGTGGTCCATATTACATTTCCTGTAAACGGTTTCAGCCCACTATTTGCCAGTTGGGCACAGTGAGCCATTATCTCAGCAAAATGGGGCAACATATATATAAATGACTGAAATTTGCCAAAAATGGCCAATATCTTGGTTTCTTTAATACTTAGGGCCTCAAATTAAATAGATTCGGAAATAACGTGGTCCATATTATATTTTCTGTTAACGGTTTCAGCCCACTATTTCCCAGTTGGCCACAGTGGGCCATTATCTCTGCAAATTGGGCCATCGTATATATAAATGACCAAATTTTGCAAAAATCGCCAATATCTTGGTTTCTTTAATACCTAGGGCTCCAAATTGAATAGATTCGGAAAGAGCGTGGTCCATATTATATTTCCTGTAAACGGTTTCAGCCCACTATGTCCCAGTTGGCCACAGTGGGCCATTATCCTGGAAAATGGGGCATCATATATATAAAAATGACCAAAATTTGCCAAAAATTACCAATATCTTGGTTTCTTTAATACTTAGGGCTCCAAATTGAATATATTCGGAAAGAGTGTGGTCCATATTATATTTCCTGTAAACGGTTTCAGCCCACTATGTCCCAGTTGGCCACAGTGGGCCATTATCCTGGAAAAATGGGGCATCATATATAAAAATTACCATAATTTGCCAAAAATGGCCAATATCTTGGTTTCTTTAATACTTAGGGCTCCAAATTGAATATATTCGGAAAGAGTGTGGTCCATATTATATTTCCTGTAAACGGTATCAGCCCACTATTTCCCAGTTGACCACAGTGTGACTATTTTTTTTTTTGAATGATGAATTAAATTCGACGTCCATATTTCTTTTGCGACTTGTATCTTATTTTGATTTCTATAACAATTTCATTTTTCGTCATATTAATGTTTGAATTTCTTTTTTTTATATTAGAATTTGTCCATATTTGGATTTGGTTGTTATTAATTTTTTATAAGGATTTTCTGTATTAGGATTTTCTGTATTATAATTTTAAATTTCACAGATAGGTGGCGCTCTACCGTGAATTTTTATATTATAATATATTTTCACATACATTTACAGCCATAGTAGGATTCTTAAACAAGACAGCTCTTAACCTCCTAACTATATTAAGATGAAAACCTATCCCTATCTGAGTGTATATTTCAAAAACTTTGTTCCACATTAAACTTTGGTATTTTTAATCGATATTTTATTTGCAGTCACGGTATGTATGTTTTGCATTTTCCCTGACACAATTGTTCCAAAGCCATGTTATTTTGTTTGTTTTGCTAAAACATGAAATATTAAAATACATTCGAGAATTTATGAGGTCTTGTTGCTTTGTTGGTTAGCTTGTTATCTATTTGTGGTTATCCGACAGCATTTATAGTTTTTCCAAAAAGGGCGAAAAAATAACAAAAGTTATGATAATCTATTGACAGTTGTTATTTAAATACTGTAAAAAAGCCAAATCATTTGCCTAAACACAGCGATAGAAAGAAAGAAAATAAAAATGTACTTTTGTTTCAGTGAAATTTTAAAAATTGTATTCGCCATTTTTATCTTCAACATTATGTCGGTATTTCTCCTGCATATTTCATTTCATTTGTAAATGCCACAATGTGAATGTTTTCCATTTGAAAACACAACGATATCAGCTATTTTGTATGAGTTGTTTGAGTTTTTTATACCCACCACCATAGCATGGAAGTGATACTAGATTTAGTATTCTGTTTGTAACTCAATGAAATATTTAAATTTGGGATTATTCTACCATATCCATGTATCTGTCGTTAAAAATAAAGTTACCGAGCTTAAACTAGAAGAGATTTATGATTTTGCGGCTTTTGGGGGCTAGAAAAGTCAAACATTTCTTGGATTTGGCTGAAATTTGATACAAAGACTTTTGTTATGTCAACATCTGTGTCATGTATGATACAAATTAAAATTGATATAGCTCCCATATAAAACAATCCCTTGATTTGACCCCTTGAGCTCCCAAAAGCCATAATTTTCATACGATTTGAGATAAATGTAGTACATGAAGTCCTCCAATACTTACTTTTTAATTGACAGAACATTTGTTCCAATAGTCGAACGTAAAATAGCGTTCCAAGTGCCTCGATCTTTTGCGCTCATTTTATAATTTCTGATACCAAGTTTCGAGGTGTCTCCCACCACTTGATCTTTCCGTTGGTCTTTTGGTCGTCCCGGTTTGCGTGTACCATCGTATTTGCCCTCATACTATTTCGTTGCTGGAGCTTTTTCATCTATTCTGACAATATGGCCTAGCCAACGCCTCCGTTGTATTTTAAAACGTTTAACTCTGCCATCGTCGTCATACAGCTCGTGGTTCATACCACGCCTATTTTCTTCATTAACGCTAACCCTAGTGGTTCATACGACGCCTATATTCTCTATTAACGCTCACCGGTTCACATATTTTACGAAGCATCTTTCTCTCAAACACTCCAAGTACTGCCTCGTCTGCTTTTACAAGTACCCATGCCTTAGAAACATATAACAACACGGGTAGTATCAGAGTCTTGTATAGTGTAATGTTCGTCTGTCGAGAGGTGGTCTTGTTGCTAAACTGCTTGCTTAATTGAAAGTAGCACCTGTTTGCCAGCATTATTCTTCGCTTTATCTCAAAACTGCTATTATTCGTCTCGATCTTCTGCGCTCATTTTATAAACTCTGACACCAAATTTCGAGTTGTCTCCCACCACTTGATCTTTCCATCGGGCTGTTGGCCTTAAAAAGACTTCTTTGCTGGAGCTTCTTCATCCATTCTGATAACATGTCCTAGCCAACGCAGCCGTTGTATTGTCGTCATATAGCTCATACATCTCGTGGTTCATACGACGCCTATATTCTCAATTAACGCAACGCATATATTTTACGAAGAATCTTTCTCTTAAACACTCCAAGTACTACCTCGTCTGTTTTCACTAGTTCCCATGCCTCAAAACCATATAACAACACGGGTAGTATTAGTGCCTTGTATAGTGTAATCTTGACCTTGTTTCTAAACTGCTTGCTTAGTCCAAAGTAGCATCTGTTTGCCAGTATTATTCTTCGCTTTATGTAAAAACGGATGCCATTCGTTTCGTTCATGGCGGTGTCGAGGCAGATAAAGTTACTACTACTTACTTACTATCTCAAAGTTGTGGTTCCCAACTTTCTCCATTTTCTTTATCTGATCGGTTGTATAAGGCATTGATACCACCCATTTGGTCTTATCTCCATTTACTGCCAGACCCATTTTCACTGACTCTCTTTCGATTCTTTAAAAGGTTAAAGTTACTACTTCCGATGACCGACCTGTGATGACGATGTCGTCGGCATAGGCGAGTAGCATGTGTTCTCTTGCGATTAGTGTCTCATATCTATTCATATCTGCATATCGTAACATCTTCTCCAGCAGGATATTAAAGAGATCACAAGATAAATTGTCTCTTTATCTGAAACCTTGTTTCGTATTAAATGGCTCCGCGAGATTCATTCCTATTATCACTGAGTAACGCGTTTTAGCAAGTGTCATCCTGCAGAGTCTTATTAATTTTGCAGGGATACCAAACTCAGACATGGCTTGAAATACCTTCGAACGTAAAGAGGTATCGAAAGCGGTTTAGTAGTCAACAAAGAAATGGTAGGTGTTGATTTGTCCTTTTCGGGTCTTTTCCAGGATTTGCCGCAGTATGAATATCTGTTTTATGGTGGATTTAACCAGGTCTAAAGCCGCAGTGATAGGGCCCAATTATCTAACTGACTTTAGGTTTTAACCACAAACACAGTACGCTCGAAAGTATCTTGCATGCGATGGGGAGGAGACTTATTCCTCTGTAGTTGGCACATTCCGTCTTGTCTCCTTTTTAGTGTACGGTACATAGTATGCTGAGGTTCCGATCATTGGGTATGCGTTCTTCTAGCCAGATTGCGCAGACAAGCTGATGCATACGACATATCAGCGCGTCGCCTCCGGTCTTAAATAGTTCAGCGGGTTCCCGTCGGTTCCTGCTGCCTTGTTGTTCTTCAGTCGGGTCACTGCTACTTGGACCTCATTCTGACTAGGAGGTAAACATTCTATACCATCATCAGGGATTGGTCCTGCGGTATCCTCTTTGCCGCCATCGTCGGACACTAGCAGTTGGGTAAAATATTCTTTCCTTTCCTTCTTTGTCTCTGCAGGAGGAAGAGCCTGCGCCATCGATTTAATAATTAATTCTTTGTTAGGATTTCCGGGCTTCATTCTGACTCCTGCACATCTCAATTCGCTCACACTCACTTCTTTCCATTTTCCTTTTCTTTCTGCGGAAAAGACGTTTCTCTTCTCTCCTTTTCTCCAGATACCTCTTCTTCACCTGGTGCGTTGCTACTGATTGCAGGGCTGCTCTATATGCCGCACTCTTGGCTTCAGTAGCATTCGACACTCTTGGTCGTACCATGTGTTTTTTATGGGGAGACTTCTGGTACTCAAGTACGGATTTCGCTGCATTTTCCATGGAGTGGGTAATGGTTTGCCACTGCGTCGTTATATCATCCGAACAAGAGGTGATCGATCGTTCATCTAACACGCTGGATGATTGCCTTTCATCTATTAAAAATGGGCCATAATTCGTGACATCCTCAAAAAATTCGGACTTTCATCGAAAATCCATTAAAAATTGAAATTTTACTTCCAAAACTTAAAGTGGCTGTATCTCCTAAACTATGCGTCCTAGAGGGAAATGGGAATTAATTCGTGACTCCATCAAAAATTCGAAATTTCTTTGAAAATCCAATAAAAATCTAAATTTCAGTTACAAAATGTAACCGTCCCAGAGGGAAATTTCACTTGCAAAACTTAAAATGGCTGTATCTCCTAAACTATGCGTCCTAGAGGGAAATGGACCTTAATTCGTAACTCCATCAAAAAATTCGAAATTTCAGTTGCAAAACTTAAAATGGCTGTATCTCCTAAACTATACTATAGAGGGAAATGGGCCTTAAGTCGTGACTCCATAAAAAAATTTGAAGATCCATTAAAAATCGAAATTTCAGTTGCAAAACTTAAAATGGCTGTATCTCCTAAACTATGCGTCCTAGAGGGAAATGGGCCTTAATTCATGACTCCATCAAAAAATTCGAAATTTCTTTTAAAATCCATTAAAAATCGAAATTTCAGTTGCAAAACTTAAAATGGCTGTATCTCCTAAACTATGCGTCCTAGAGGGAAATGGGCATTAATTCGTGACTCCATTAAAAAATTCGAAATTTCAGTTGTAAAACTTAAAATGGCTGTATCTCCTAAACTATGCGTCCTAGAGGGAAATGGGCCTTAATTCATGACTCCATCAAAAAATTCGAAGTTTCTTCGAAAATCCAATTAAAATCGAAATTTCAGTTGCAAAACTTAAAATGGCTGTATCTCCTAAACTATGCGTCCTAGAAATGGGCGTTAATTCGTGACTCCATCAAAAAATTCGAAATTTCAGTTGCAAAATTTAAAATGGCTGTATCTCCTAAACTATGCGTCCTAGAGGGAAATGGGCCTCAATTCGTGACTCCATCAAAAAATTCGAAATTTCAGTTGCAAAACTTAAAATGGCTGTATCTCCTAAACTATGCGTCCTAGAGGGAAATGGGCGTTAATTCGTGACTCCATCAAAAAATTCGAAATTTCAGTTGCAAAACTTTAAATGGCTGTATCTCCTAAACTATGCGTCCTAATGGGAAATGGGTCTCAATTCGTGACTCCATAAAAAAATTCGAAATTTCTTTGAAAATCCAATAAAAATCGAAATTTCAGTTGCAAAACTTAAAATGACTGTATCTCCTAAACTATGCGTCCTAGAGGGAAATGGGCCTCAATTCGTGACTCCATAAAAAAATTCGAAATTTCTTTGAAAATCCAATAAAAATCGAAATTTCACTTGCAAAACTTAAAATGGCTGTATCTCCTAAACTATACGTCCTAGAGGGAAATGGGCGTTAATTCGTGACTCCATCCAAAAATTCGAAATTTCAGTTGCAAAACTTAAAATGGCTGTATCTCCTAAACTATGCGTCCTAGAGGGAAATGGACCTCAATTCGTGACTCCATAAAAAAATTCGAAATTTCTTTGAAAATCCAATAAAATTCGAAATTTCAGTTGCAAAACTTAAAATGACTGTATCTCCTAAACTATGCGTCCTAGAGGGAAATGGGCATTAATTCGTGACTCCATCAGAAAATTCGAAATTTCTTCGAAAATCCATTAAAAATCGAAATTTCAGTTGCAAAACTTAAAATGGCTGTATCTCCTAAACTATGCGTCCTAGAGGGAAATGGGCTTTAATTCGTGACTCCATCAAAAAATTCGAAATTTCAGTTGTAAAACTTAAAATGACTGTATCTCCTAAACTATGCGAAATGGGCGTTAATTCGTGACTCCATCAAAAAATTCGAAATTTCAGTTGCAAAACTTAAAATGGCTGTATCTCCTAAATTATGCGAAATGGGCGTTAATTCGTGACTCCATCAAAAAATTCGAAATTTCAGTTGCAAAACTTAAAATGGCTGTATCTCCTAAACTATGCGTCCTAGAGGGAAATGGGCATTAATTCGTGACTCCATCAGAAAATTCGAAATTTCTTCGAAAATCCATTAAAAATCGAAATTTCAGTTGCAAAACTTAAAATGGCTGTATCTCCTAAACTATGCGTCCTAGAGGGAAATGGGCCTCAATTCGTGACTCCATCAAAAAATTCGAAATATCAGTTGTAAAACTTAAAATGGCTGTATCTCCTAAACTATGCGTCCTAGAGGGAAATGGGCCTCAATTCGTGACTCCATCAAAAAATTCGAAATATCAGTTGTAAAATTTAAAATGGCTGTATCTCCTAAACTATGCGTCCTAGAGGGAAATGGGCCTTAATTCATGACTCCATCAAAAAATTCGAAATTTCTTCGAAAATCCATTAAAAATCGAAATTTCAGTTGCAAAACTTAAAATGGCTGTATCTCCTAAACTATGCGTCCTAGAGGGAAATGGGCGTTAATTCATGAATCCATCAAAAATTTGAAATTTCAGTTGCAAAACTTAAAATGGCTGTATCTCCTAAACTATGCGTCCTAGAGGGAAATGGGCCTCAATTCGTGACTCCATCAAAAAATTCGAAATATCAGTTGTAAATTTTAAAATGGCTGTATCTCCTAAACTATGCGTCCTAGAGGAAAATGGGCCTTAATTCATGACTCCATCAAAAAATTCGAAATTTTTCGAAATTTCAGTTGCAAAACTTAAAATGGCTGTATCTCCTAAACTATGCGTCCTAGAGGGAAATGGGCGTTAATTCGTGACTCCATCAAAAAATTCGAAATATCAGTTGTAAAATTTAAAATGGCTGTATCTCCTAAACTATGCGTCCTAGAGGGAAATGGGCCTTAATTCATGACTACATCAAAAAATTCGAAATTTCTTCGAAAATCCATTAAAAATCGAAATTTCAGTTGCAAAACTTAAAATGGCTGTATCTCCTAAACTATGCGTCCTAGAGGGAAATGGGCGTAAATTCGTGAATCCATCAAAAATTTGAAATTTCAGTTGCAAAACTTAAAATGGCTGTATCTCCTAAACTATGCGTCCTAGAGGGAAATGGGCCTCAATTCGTGACTCCATCAAAAAATTCGAAATATCAGTTGTAAATTTTAAAATGGCTGTATCTCCTAAACTATGCGTCCTAGAGGAAAATGGGCCTTAATTCATGACTCCATCAAAAAATTCGAAATTTTTCGAAATTTCAGTTGCAAAACTTAAAATGGCTGTATCTCCTAAACTATGCGTCCTAGAGGGAAATGGGCCTCAATTCGTGACTCCATCAAAAAATTCAAAGTTTCTTTGACAATCCAATAAAAACGAAATTTCCGTTGCAAAACTTAAAATGACTGTATCTCCTAAACTATGCGTCCTAGAGGGAAATGGGCATTAATTCGTGACTCCATCAGAAAATTCGAAATTTCTTCGAAAATCCATTAAAAATCGAAATTTCAGTTGCAAAACTTAAAATGGCTGTATCTCCTAAACTATGCGTCCTAGAGGCAAATGGGCCTGAATTCGTGACTCCATCAAAAAATTCGAAATTTCAGTTGCAAAACTTAAAATGGCTGTATCTCCTAAACTATGCGTCCTAGAGGGAAATGGGCCTGAATTCGTGACTCCATCAAAAAATTCGAAATTTCAGTTGCAAAACTTAAAATGGCTGTATCTCCTAAACTATGCGTCCTAGAGGGAAATGGGCTTTAATTCGTGACTCCATCAAAAAATTCGAAATTTCAGTTGCAAAACTTAAAATGGCTGTATCTCCTAAACTATGCGTCCTAGAGGGAAATGGGCCTGAATTCGTGACTCCATCAAAAAATTCGAAATTTCAGTTGCAAAACTTAAAATGGCTGTATCTCCTAAACTATGCGTCCTAGAGGGAAATGGGCCTGAATTCGTGACTCCATCAAAAAATTCGAAATTTCAGTTGCAAAACTTAAAATGGCTGTATCTCCTAAACTATGCGTCCTAGAGGGAAATGGGCTTTAATTCGTGACTCCATCAAAAAATTCGAAATTTCAGTTGCAAAACTTAAAATGGCTGTATCTCTTAAACTATGCGTCCTAGAGGGAAATGGGCCTTAATTCATGACTCCATCAAACAAATCGAAATTTCAGTTGCAAAACTTAAAATGGCTGTATCTCCTAAACTATGCGTCCTAGAGGGAAATGGGCCTCAATTCGTGACTCCATCAAAAAATTCGAAATTTCAGTTGCAAAACTTAAAATGGCTGTATCTCCTAAACTATGCGTCGTAGAGGGAAATGGGCTTTAATTCGTGACTCCATCAAAAAATTCGAAATTTCAGTTGCAAAACTTAAAATGGCTGTATCTCCTAAACTATGCGTCCTAGAGGGAAATGGGCCTTAATTCATGACTCCATCAAAAAATTTGAAATTTCTTCGAAAATCCAATTAAAATCGAAATTTCAGTTGCAAAACTTAAAATGGCTGTATCTCCTAAACTATGCGTCCTAGAGGGAAATGGGCGCTAATTCGTGACTCCATCAAAAAATTCGAAATTTCAGTTGCAAAACTTAAAATGGCTGTATCTCCTAAACTATGCGTCCTAGAGGGAAATGGGCCTCAATTCGTGACTCCATCAAAAAATTCGAAATATCAGTTGTAAATTTTAAAATGGCTGTATCTCCTAAACTATGCGTCCTAGAGGAAAATGGGCCTTAATTCATGACTCCATCAAAAAATTCGAAATTTTTCGAAATTTCAGTTGCAAAACTTAAAATGGCTGTATCTCCTAAACTATGCGTCCTAGAGGGAAATGGGCCTTAATTCGTGACTCCATCAAAAAATTCGAAATTTCAGTTGCAAAACTTAAAATGGCTGTATCTCCTAAACTATGTGTCCTAGAGGGAAATGGGCCTCAATTCGTGACTCCATCAAAAAATTCAAAATTTCTTTGACAATCCAATAAAAACGAAATTTCCGTTGCAAAACTTAAAATGACTGTATCTCCTAAACTATGCGTCCTAGAGGGAAATGGGCATTAATTCGTGACTCCATCAAAAAATTCGAAATATCAGTTGTAAAATTTAAAATGGCTGTATCTCCTAAACTATGCGTCCTAGAGGGAAATGGGCCTTAATTCATGACTACATCAAAAAATTCGAAATTTCTTCGAAAATCCATTAAAAATCGAAATTTCAGTTGCAAAACTTAAAATGGCTGTATCTCCTAAACTATGCGTCCTAGAGGGAAATGGGCGTAAATTCGTGAATCCATCAAAAATTTGAAATTTCAGTTGCAAAACTTAAAATGGCTGTATCTCCTAAACTATGCGTCCTAGAGGGAAATGGGCGTTAATTCGTGACTCCATCAAAAAATTCGAAATTTCACTTGCAAAACTTAAAATGGCTGTATCTCCTAAACTATGCGTCCTAGAGGGAAATGGGCCTTAATTCATGACTACATCAAAAAATTCGAAATTTCAGTTGCAAAACTTAAAATGGCTGTATCTCCTAAACTATGCGTCCTAGAGGGAAATGGGCGTTAATTCGCGACTCCATCAAAAACTTCGAAATTTCAGTTGCAAAACTTAAAATGGCTGTATCTCCTAAACTATGCGTCCTAGAGGGAAATGGGCCTCAATTCGTGACTCCATCAAAAAATTCGAAATATCAGTTGTAAAACATAAAATGGCTGTATCTCCTAAACTATGCGTCCTAGAGGGAAATGGGCTTTAATTCATGACTCCATCAAAAAATTCGAAATTTCTTCGAAAATCCATTAAAAATCGAAATTTCAGTTGCAAAACTTAAAATGGCTGTATCTCCTAAACTATGCGTCCTAGAGGGAAATGGGCGTTAATTCGTGACTCCATCAAAAAATTCGAAATTTCAGTTGCAAAACTTAAAATGGCTGTATCTCCTAAACTATGCGTCCTAGAGGGAAATGGGCCTTAATTCATGACTACATCAAAAAATTCGAAATTTCTTCGAAAATCCATTAAAAATCGAAATTTCAGTTGCAAAACTTAAAATGGCTGTATCTCCTAAACTATGCGTCCTAGAGGGAAATGGGCCTCAATTCGTGACTCCATCAAAAAATTCGAAATATCAGTTGTAAAACTTAAAATGGCTGTATCTCCTAAACTATGCGTCCTAGAGGGAAATGGGCCTCAATTCGTGACTCCATCAAAAAATTCGAAATATCAGTTGTAAAATTTAAAATGGCTGTATCTCCTAAACTATGCGTCCTAGAGGGAAATGGGCCTTAATTCATGACTCCATCAGAAAATTCGAAATTTCTTCGAAAATCCATTAAAAATCGAAATTTCAGTTGCAAAACTTAAAATGGCTGTATCTCCTAAACTATGCGTCCTAGAGGGAAATGGGCGTTAATTCGTGACTCCATCAAAAAATTCGAAATTTCAGTTGCAAAACTTAAAATGGCTGTATCTCCTAAACTATGCGTCGTAGAGGGAAATGGGCTTTAATTCGTGACTCCATCAAAAAATTCGAAATTTCAGTTGCAAAACTTAAAATGGCTGTATCTCCTAAACTATGCGTCCTAGAGGGAAATGGGCGCTAATTCGTGACTCCATCAAAAAATTCGAAATTTCAGTTGCAAAACTTAAAATGGCTGTATCTCCTAAACTATGCGTCCTAGAGGGAAATGGGCGTTAATTCGCGACTCCATCAAAAACTTCGAAATTTCAGTTGCAAAACTTAAAATGGCTGTATCTCCTAAACTATGCGTCCTAGAGGGAAATGGGCCTCAATTCGTGACTCCATCAAAAAATTCGAAATATCAGTTGTAAAACATAAAATGGCTGTATCTCCTAAACTATGCGTCCTAGAGGGAAATGGGCTTTAATTCGTGACTCCATCAAAAAATTCGAAATTTCAGTTGCAAAACTTAAAATGGCTGTATCTCCTAAACTATGCGTCCTAGAGGGAAATGGGCCTTAATTCATGACTCCATCAAAAAATTCGAAATTTCTTTGAAAATCCAATAAAAATCGAAATTTCAGTTGCAAAACTTAAAATGGCTGTATCTCCTAAACTATGCGTCCTAGAGGGAAATGGGCGTAAATTCGTGAATCCATCAAAAATTTGAAATTTCAGTTGCAAAACTTAAAATGGCTGTATCTCCTAAACTATGCGTCCTAGAGGGAAATGGGCGTTAATTCGTGACTCCATCAAAAAATTCGAAATTTCACTTGCAAAACTTAAAATGGCTGTATCTCCTAAACTATGCGTCCTAGAGGGAAATGGGCCTTAATTCATGACTACATCAAAAAATTCGAAATTTCAGTTGCAAAACTTAAAATGGCTGTATCTCCTAAACTATGCGTCCTAGAGGGAAATGGGCGTTAATTCGCGACTCCATCAAAAACTTCGAAATTTCAGTTGCAAAACTTAAAATGGCTGTATCTCCTAAACTATGCGTCCTAGAGGGAAATGGGCCTCAATTCGTGACTCCATCAAAAAATTCGAAATATCAGTTGTAAAACATAAAATGGCTGTATCTCCTAAACTATGCGTCCTAGAGGGAAATGGGCTTTAATTCATGACTCCATCAAAAAATTCGAAATTTCTTCGAAAATCCATTAAAAATCGAAATTTCAGTTGCAAAACTTAAAATGGCTGTATCTCCTAAACTATGCGTCCTAGAGGGAAATGGGCGTTAATTCGTGACTCCATCAAAAAATTCGAAATTTCTGTTGCAAAACTTAAAATGGCTGTATCTCCTAAACTATGCGTCCTAGAGGGAAATGGGCCTTAATTCATGACTACATCAAAAAATTCGAAATTTCTTCGAAAATCCATTAAAAATCGAAATTTCAGTTGCAAAACTTAAAATGGCTGTATCTCCTAAACTATGCGTCCTAGAGGGAAATGGGCCTCAATTCGTGACTCCATCAAAAAATTCGAAATATCAGTTGTAAAACTTAAAATGGCTGTATCTCCTAAACTATGCGTCCTAGAGGGAAATGGGCCTCAATTCGTGACTCCATCAAAAAATTCGAAATATCAGTTGTAAAATTTAAAATGGCTGTATCTCCTAAACTATGCGTCCTAGAGGGAAATGGGCCTTAATTCATGACTCCATCAGAAAATTCGAAATTTCTTCGAAAATCCATTAAAAATCGAAATTTCAGTTGCAAAACTTAAAATGGCTGTATCTCCTAAACTATGCGTCCTAGAGGGAAATGGGCGTTAATTCGTGACTCCATCAAAAAATTCGAAATTTCAGTTGCAAAACTTAAAATGGCTGTATCTCCTAAACTATGCGTCCTAGAGGGAAATGGGCTTTAATTCGTGACTCCATCAAAAAATTCGAAATTTCAGTTGCAAAACTTAAAATGGCTGTATCTCCTAAACTATGCGTCCTAGAGGGAAATGGGCGCTAATTCGTGACTCCATCAAAAAATTCGAAATTTCAGTTGCAAAACTTAAAATGGCTGTATCTCCTAAACTATGCGTCCTAGAGGGAAATGGGCGTTAATTCGCGACTCCATCAAAAACTTCGAAATTTCAGTTGCAAAACTTAAAATGGCTGTATCTCCTAAACTATGCGTCCTAGAGGGAAATGGGCCTCAATTCGTGACTCCATCAAAAAATTCGAAATATCAGTTGTAAAACATAAAATGGCTGTATCTCCTAAACTATGCGTCCTAGAGGGAAATGGGCTTTAATTCGTGACTCCATCAAAAAATTCGAAATTTCAGTTGCAAAACTTAAAATGGCTGTATCTCCTAAACTATGCGTCCTAGAGGGAAATGGGCCTTAATTCATGACTCCATCAAAAAATTCGAAATTTCTTTGAAAATCCAATAAAAATCGAAATTTCAGTTGCAAAACTTAAAATGGCTGTATCTCCTAAACTATGCGTCCTAGAGGAAAGTGGGCTTTAATTCGTGACTCCATCATAAAAATCGAAATTTCAGTTGCAAAACTTAAAATGGCTGTATCTCCTAAACTATGCGTCCTAGAGGGAAATGGGCCTCAATTCGTGATTCCATCAAAAAATTCGAAATTTCTTCGAAAATCCAATTAAAATCGAAATTTCAGTTGCAAAACTTAAAATGGCTGTATCTCCTAAACTATGCGTCCTAGAGGGAAATGGGCCTCAATTCGTGACTCCATCAAAAAATTCGAAATATCAGTTGTAAAACATAAAATGGCTGTATCTCCTAAACTATGCGTCCTAGAGGGAAATGGGCTTTAATTCGTGACTCCATCAAAAAATTCGAAATTTCAGTTGCAAAACTTAAAATGGCTGTATCTCCTAAACTATGCGTCCTAGAGGGAAATGGGCCTTAATTCATGACTCCATCAAAAAATTCGAAATTTCTTTGAAAATCCATTAAAAATCGAAATTTCAGTTGCAAAACTTAAAATGGCTGTATCTCCTAAACTATGCGTCCTAGAGGGAAATGGGCCTTAATTCATGACTCCATCAAAAAATTCGAAATTTCTTTGAAAATCCATTAAAAATCGAAATTTCAGTTGCAAAACTTAAAATGGCTGTATCTCCTAAACTATGCGTCGTAGAGGGAAATGGGCTTTAATTCGTGACTCCATCAAAAAATTCGATATATCTTCGAAAATCCATTAAAAATCGAAATTTCAGTTGCAAAACTTAAAATGGCTGTATCTCCTAAACTATGCGTCCTAGAGGGAAATAGGCCTTAATTCGTGACTCCATCAAAAATTCAAAATTTCTTTGAAAATCCATTAAAAATCGAAATTTCAGTTGCAAAACTTAAAATGGCTGTATCTCCTAAACTATGCGTTCTAGAGGAAAATGGGCCTTAATTCGTGACTCCATCATAAATTCAAAATTTCTTTGAAAATCCATTTAAAATCGAAATTTCAGTTGCAAAACTTAAAATGACTGTATCTCCTAAACTATGCGTCCTAGAGGGAAATGGGCATTAATTCGTGACTCCATCAGAAATTTCGAAATATCTTCCAAAATCCATTAAAAATCGAAATTTCAGTTGCAAAACTTAAAATGGCTGTATCTCCTAAACTATGCGTCCTAGAGGAAAATGGGCTTTAATTCGTGACTCCATCAAAAAATTCGAAATTTCAGTTGCAAAACTTTAAATGGCTGTATCTCCTAAACTATGCGTCCTAGAGGGAAATGGGCCTCAATTCGTGACTCCATAAAAAAATTCGAAATATCTTTGAAAATCCAATAAAAATCGAAATTTCAGTTGCAAAACTTAAAATGGCTGTATCTCCTAAACTATGCGTCCTAGAGGGAACGGGCCTCAATTCGTGACTCCATCAAAAAATTCGAAATTTCTTTGAAAATCCAATAAAAATCGAAATTTCACTTGCAAAACTTAAAATGGCTGTATCTCCTTAACTATGCGTCCTAGAGGGAAATGGGCGTTAATTCGTGACTCCATCAAAAAATTCGAAATTTCAGTTGCAAAACTTTAAATGGCTGTATCTCCTAAACTATGCGTCCGAATGGGAAATGGGTCTCAATTCGTGACTCCATAAAAAAATTCGAAATTTCTTTGAAAATCCAATAAAAATCGAAATTTCAGTTGCAAAACTTAAAATGGCTGTATCTCCTAAACTATGCGTCCTAGAGGGAAATGGGCGTTAATTCGCGACTCCATCAAAAAATTCGAAATTTCAGTTGCAAAACTTAAAATGGCTGTATCTCCTAAACTATGCGTCCTAGAGGGAAATGGGCCTGAATTCGTGACTCCATCAAAAAATTCGAAATTTCAGTTGCAAAACTTAAAATGGCTGTATCTCCTAAACTATGCGTCCTAGAGGGAAATGGGCCTCAATTCGTGACTCCATCAAAAAATTCGAAATTTCAATTGTAAAACTTAAAATGGCTGTATCTCCTAAACTATGCGTCCTAGAGGGAAATGGGCTTTAATTCGTGACTCCATCATAAAAATCGAAATTTCAGTTGCAAAACTTAAAATGGCTGTATCTCCTAAACTATGCGTCCTAGAGGGAAATGGGCCTCAATTCGTGACTCCATCAAAAAATTCGAAATTTCAATTGTAAAACTTAAAATGGCTGTATCTCCTAAACTATGCGTCCTAGAGGGAAATGGGCTTTAATTCGTGACTCCATCATAAAAATCGAAATTTCAGTTGCAAAACTTAAAATGGCTGTATCTCCTAAACTATGCGTCCTAGAGGAAAATGGGCTTTAATTCGTGACTCCATCATAAAAATCGAAATTTCAGTTGCAAAACTTAAAATGGCTGTATCTCCTAAACTATGCGTCCTAGAGGGAAATGGGCCTCAATTCGTGACTCCATCAACAAATTCGATATACGAAAATCCATTAAAAATCGAAATTTCAGTTGCAAAACTTAAAATGGCTGTATCTCCTAAACTATGCGTCCTAGAGGGAAATGGGCTTTAATTCGTGACTCCATCAAAAAATTCAATATATCTTCGAAAATCCATTAAAAATCGAAATTTCAGTTGCAAAACTTAAAATGGCTGTATCTCCTAAACTATGCATCCTAGAGGGAAATAGGCCTTAATTCGTGACTCCATCATAAATTCAAAATTTCTTTGAAAATCCATTTAAAATCGAAATTTCAGTTGCAAAACTTAAAATGGCTGTATCTCCTAAACTATGCGTTCTAGAGGAAAATGGGCCTTAATTCGTGACTCCATCATAAATTCAAAATTTCTTTGAAAATCCATTTAAAATCGAAATTTCAGTTGCAAAACTTAAAATGACTGTATCTCCTAAACTATGCGTCCTAGAGGGAAATGGGCGTTAATTCGCGACTCCATCAAAAAATTCGAAATTTCAGTTGCAAAACTTAAAATGGCTGTATCTCCTAAACTATGCGTCCTAGAGGGAAATGGGCCTGAATTTGTGACTCCATCAAAAAATTCGAAATTTCAGTTGCAAAACTTAAAATGGCTGTATCTCCTAAACTATGCGTCCTAGAGGGAAATGGGCCTCAATTCGTGACTCCATCAAAAAATTCGAAATTTCAATTGTAAAACTTAAAATGGCTGTATCTCCTAAACTATGCGTCCTAGAGGGAAATGGGCTTTAATTCGTGACTCCATCAAAAAATTCGAAATTTCAGTTGCAAAACTTAAAATGGCTGTATCTCCTAAACTATGCGTCCTAGAGGGAAATGGGCTTTAATTCGTGACTCCATCAAAAAATTCGAAATTTCAGTTGCAAAACTTAAAATGGCTATATCTCCTAAACTATGCGTCCTAGAGGGAAATGGGCCTCAATTCGTGACTCCATCAAAAAATTCGAAATTTCAGTTTTAAAACTTAAAATGGCTGTATCTCCTGAACTATGCGTCCTACAGGGAAATGGGCCTCAATTCGTGACTCCATCAAAAAATTCGAAATTTCAGTTGTAAAACTTAAAATGGCTGTATCTCCTAAACTATGCGTCCTAGAGGGAAATGGGCTTTAATTCGTGACTCCATCCAAAAATTCGAAATTTCAGTTGCAAAACTTAAAATGGTTGTATCTCCTAAACTATGCGTCCTAGAGGGAAATGGGCCTCAATTCGTGACTCCATCAAAAAATTCGAAATTTCAGTTGTAAAACTTAAAATGGTTGTTTCTTCTAAACTATGCGTCCTAGAGGGAAATGGGCCTTAATTCATGACTACATCAAAAAATTCGAAATTTCTTCGAAAATCCATTAAAAATCGAAATTTCAGTTGCAAAACTTAAAATGGCTGTATCTCCTAAACTATGCGTCCTAGAGGGAAATGGGCTTTAATTCGTGACTCCATCAAAAAATTCGAAATTTAAGTTGCAAAACTTAAAATGGCTGTATCTCCTAAACTATGCGTCCTAGAGGGAAATGGGCGTTAATTCGTGACTCCATCCAAAAATTCGAAATTTCAGTTGCAAAACTTAAAATGGCTGTATCTCCTAAACTATGCGTCCTAGAGGGAAATGGGCTTTAATTCGTGACTCCATCAAAAAATTCGAAATTTCAGTTGCAAAACTTAAAATGGCTGTATCTCCTAAACTATGCGTCCTAGAGGGAAATGGGCCTCAATTCGTGACTCCATCAAAAAATTCGAAATTTCAGTTTTAAAACTTAAAATGGCTGTATCTCCTAAACTATGCGTCCTAGGGAAATGGGCCTCAATTCGTGACTCCATCAAAAAATTCGAAATTTCAGTTGTAAAACTTAAAATGGCTGTATCTCTTAAACTATGCGTCCTAGAGGGAAATGGGCGTTAATTCGTGACTCCATCAAAAAATTCGAAATTTCAGTTTTAAAACTTAAAATGGCTGTATCTCCTAAACTATGCGTCCTAGAGGGAAATGGGCGTTAATTCGTGACTCCATCAAAAAATTCGAAATTTTAGTTGCAAAACTTTAAATGGCTGTATCTCCTAAACTATGCGTCCTAGAGGGAAATGGGCGTTAATTCGTGACTCCATCAAAAAATTCGAAATTTCAGTTGCAAAACTTAAAATGGCTGTATCTCCTAAACTATGCGTCCTAGAGGGAAATGGGCCTCAATTCGTGACTCCATCAAAAAATTCGAAATTTCAGTTTTAAAACTTAAAATGGCTGTATCTCCTAAACTATGCGTCCTAGAGGGAAATGGGCCTGAATTCGTGACTCCATCAAAAAATTCGAAATTTCAGTTTTAAAACTTAAAATGGCTGTATCTCCTAAACTATGCGTCCTAGAGGGAAATGGGCTTTAATTCGTGACTCCATCAAATTTCAGTTGCAAAACTTAAAATGGCTGTATCTCCTAAACTATGCGTCCTAGAGGGAAATCGGCCTTAATTCATGACTACATCAAAAAATTCGAAATTTCTTCGAAAATCCAATTAAAATCGAAATTTCAGTTGCAAAACTTAAAATGGCTGTATCTCCTAAACTATGCGTCCTAGATGGAAATGGGCTTTAATTCGTGACTCCATCAAAAAATTCGAAATTTCAGTTGCAAAACTTAAAATGGCTATATCTCCTAAACTATGCGTCCTAGGGAAATGGGCCTCAATTCGTGACTCCATCAAAAATTCGAAATTTCAGTTGTAAAACTTAAAATGGCTGTATCTCTTAAACTATGCGTCCTAGAGGGAAATGGGCGTTAATTCGTGACTCCATCAAAAAATTCGAAATTTCAGTTTTAAAACTTAAAATGGCTGTATCTCCTAAACTATGCGTCCTAGAGGGAAATGGGCGTTAATTCGTGACTCCATCAAAAAATTCGAAATTTTAGTTGCAAAACTTTAATTGGCTGTATCTCCTAAACTATGCGTCCTAGAGGGAAATGGGCGTTAATTCGTGACTCCATCAAAAAATTCGAAATTTCAGTTGCAAAACTTAAAATGGCTGTATCTCCTAAACTATGCGTCCTAGAGGGAAATGGGCCTCAATTCGTGACTCCATCAAAAAATTCGAAATTTCACTTGCAAAACTTAAAATGGCTGTATCTCCTAAACTATGCGTCCTACAGGGAAATGGGCCTCAATTCGTGACTCCATCAAAAAATTCGAAATTTCAGTTGTAAAACTTAAAATGGCTGTATCTCCTAAACTATGCGTCCTAGAGGGAAATGGGCTTTAATTCGTGACTCCATCAAAAAATTCGAAATTTCTTCGAAAATCCATTAAAAATCGAAATTTCAGTTGCAAAACTTAAAATGGCTGTATCTCCTAAACTATGCGTCCTAGAGGGAAATGGACTTTAATTCGTGACTCCATCAAAAAATTCGAAATTTCAGTTGCAAAACTTAAAATGGCTGTATCTCCTAAACTATGCGTCCTAGAGGGAAATGGGCGTTAATTCGTGACTCCATCAAAAAATTCGAAATTTCAGTTGCAAAACTTAAAATGGCTGTATCTCCTAAACTATGCGTCCTAGAGGGAAATGGGCCTTAATTCATGACTCCATCAAAAAATTTGAAATTTCTTCGAAAATCCAATTAAAATCGAAATTTCAGTTGCAAAACTTAAAATGGCTGTATCTCCTAAACTATGCGTCCTAGAGGGAAATGGGCTTTAATTCGTGACTCCATCAAAAAATTCGAAATTTCAGTTGCAAAACTTTAAATGGCTGTATCTCCTCAACTATGCGTCCTAGAGGGAAATGGGCTTTAATTCGTGACTCCATCAAAAAATTCGAAATTTCAGTTGCAAAACTTTAAATGGCTGTATCTCCTAAACTATGCGTCCTACAGGGAAATGGGCCTCAATTCGTGACTCCATCAAAAAATTCGAAATTTCAGTTTTAAAACTTAAAATGGCTGTATCTCCTAAACTATGCGTCCTAGAGGGAAATGGGCCTTAATTCATGACTCCATCAAAAAATTTGAAATTTCTTCGAAAATCCAATTAAAATCGAAATTTCAGTTGCAAAACTTAAAATGGCTGTATCTCCTAAACTATGCATCCTAGAGGGAAATGGGCTTTAATTCGTGACTCCATCAAAAAATTCGGAATTTCAGTTGCAAAACTTTAAATGGCTGTATCTCCTAAACTATGCGTCCTAGAGGGAAATGGGCATTAATTCGTGACTCCATCAAAAAATTCGAAATTTCAGTTGCAAAACTTTAAATGGCTGTATCTCCTAAACTATGCGTCCTAGAGGGAAATGGGTCTCAATTCGTGACTCCATAAAAAATTCGAAATATCTTTGAAAATCCAATAAAAATCGAAATTTCAGTTGCAAAACTTAAAATGGCTGTATCTCCTAAACTATGCGTCCTAGAGGGAAATGGGCGTTAATTCGTGACTCCATCAAACAAATCGAAATTTCAGTTGCAAAACTTAAAATGGCTGTATCTCCTAAACTATGCGTCCTAGAGGGAAATGGGCCTCAATTCGTGACTCCATCAAAAAATTCGAAATATCAGTTGTAAAACTTAAAATGGCTGTATCTCCTAAACTATGCGTCCTAGAGGGAAATGGGCTTTAATTCGTGACTCCATCAAAAAATTCGAAATTTCAGTTGCAAAACTTAAAATGGCTGTATCTCCTAAACTATGCGTCCTAGAGGGAAATGGGCCTTAATTCATGACTCCATCAAAAAATTCGAAATTTCTTTGAAAATCCAATAAAAATCGAAATTTCAGTTGCAAAACTTAAAATGGCTGTATCTCCTAAACTATGCGTCCTAGAGGGAAATGGGCGTTAATTCGTGACTCCATCAAAAAATTCGAAATTTCAGTTGCAAAACTTAAATGGCTGTATCTCCTAAACTATGCGTCCTAGAGGGAAATGGGCCTCAATTCGTGACTCCATCAAAAAATTCGAAATTTCTTTGAAAATCCAATAAAAATCGAAATT